>NC_056736.1:671199259-671224259 GCF_019279795.1 Protopterus annectens
GCAAAGTAGTTGTGACTTGGAGAGGAGTGGGGAGGTCAGGGCTAATCAACCTAAAAGGCCTGCCAATCACATTGTATAATGAAGTAGAGTACAAGGAACACAGTCAACAAACCTTTGGGTCCATTCCCTGATTTTTTGTTTCAGCTCCAGTCTCTATCTTTGCAGGTGTGTATTGTTAAAAAAAAATCACGACAACTGGCAAACCAAGTCAATTAATTCATCCGGCGGGGGTCAACCAAGATGTAGATGGTTCAAAACCACGGATTCTTCAGAAGGACCCTGGGAAAACCAGCCACCTTCAGTTTGAGGATCTCGAGGATATCTCCAAAGGAGATGTCATCATGTGGCAGTCTGGGGAATCCTTCTCCCTCACATCAAAATCAGTGTTTTCTGAGAGAGACTCCATAGGAGAGTCTATGGGTCTTCTCTCACACGTCCTCTTCTGGGGTACCGCATCCGTGGGATGTCTGAGAGAGGTATCAAATGAAGGTGGAAATTCCTCTAAAGGAACTGTTTGGAGATTTCCCAGAACTGTCTGTCCGTGTGGGACTCAGAGCTTGGAACCAAAGATGGAAGACTGGTAAGATCTGAGACAAGAAAAGAAGGTTCCCTGTGAAGATAGAAAGCCCTTTCTATCACCTCGAAGGCCTAAGGACCAGAGGAAACTCCCCCCCCCCCTCCCGGAGCTGAAGCTGTCAAGGCATGTAGGGCCAGGGCTGTTTCTTGATCCAAGCCTCA
The DNA here is from genome assembly GCF_019279795.1 of Protopterus annectens. Classification (NCBI taxonomy): domain Eukaryota; kingdom Metazoa; phylum Chordata; order Ceratodontiformes; family Protopteridae; genus Protopterus; species Protopterus annectens. The sequence goes on from NC_056736.1 coordinate 671,199,998, forward strand.
AGGGGAGAATCAGATCCAAGCTGTCCAGGGCCGATGCTCCGACAGGATGGGAAGGATCCAACAAAATCAGAGCCTAAACCAACCCCTCTGACTTGCTGCCTAAATCTAGAATCAAAGAGACCCACTTTGATCCAAGGGTGTCGGAGCAGAACTAGTCAGGGACACTGTTATAGTTGACGAAGATCTTTTCCTCTGATATGAAGCCGAACTGCTTGGGGATTCTTGTATCCTGGAACTCCGAAACTACTAGGTGGATCGCAGGAGGAGAGAGAATGGACTTAGCAGGTGCACTCATGGGTCCAGAAGTGGACACAGCTGGCAGGACCACCATCCGGATCTCAGCCCTGAGAAATTTTCCCATCATCCTATCCACATCCACCACTGACAAGCTTCTGGAAGACGCTGTGGATGAGAGTCTGGAAGATTTGGCCTGGGAAGGATGAAATACTGGCTTAATGGTGTACTCTGGAGTACGGCTCCTGCAGTCAGAGGCAGATTTAGGATCCAGGATCTTGGGATCTGAGAAGGAAGTATAAGGAAGTGGAAAAATTACTATCGGAACCGACACTGTAGGATCTGAGGCACATTTAGGATCCGAAGGAAGGCTCAGGGGTTTAGAATCTTAAATGACTGGAACTGAGATTTTTCGGATCTTTTCCAATGGCTCTGACGAAGCTCAAGTAGACTTCGGCGGACACTTCTTTTTGGTTTCCAAATAACAGACTTAGTTGATTTGGTGGGAGTCTGAGCCCCAGAAGAAGCAAGCAAAAGGCTGCTAAGTATTAACTTATTGCGCCTGTCGGCTAATGCTCTGAAATTAAAGGCAGAGTATACCGAACAGGCTGTACTGCGGTAATCAGGTCCTAAACAATAAACGCACTTCTTGTGAGCATCCGAAATGGGGATCTTATGCCCACAACAAGTGCATTTCTTGAACCCTGTTGGTTTCTCAGATGTAACCAATTACAAACAATTCAGTTGCAGACAACCCTAAAAGGCAAAGCAAACATTTTTTTTGCTTTATATATGGGAGAAGACCAACAACACAGCAGCCATCTAGGAAACAACACCCAAAGAAATATGATAAGTAATACCAACTATGGTATGATACAACTATCTAAAATAAGAAAATTATACCAACAAAGGTATTTGACACACACTACCAAAATGGAAGAGTCAAAGATAATAACTCCTATTCTCACCAACTGCTAACGTCCAGTGAGTGCTAAGTGGGAGGAAAAAAAAAAGGAAGAAAAGGAAATAGAAGGGCTATCCAAAAAGAATATCCAAAATTTTGACTCAAACAATGACTTACAGTTTGACAGCGGAACCTGCGTCTAACCACAATGGCAGCAAACAAGATCTGGGGTGTTGGGGACTATAAGGAGTAGGGAGAATTATGGATAGAGGAAGGAGATCGAGAGCTGGCTCCGAAGTCTATTGCATGCGGCACAGTCAGATCCAAGGATTATATCTGAACCCATTGGTGAGGAAGAACAAAAACAATATCATCATTAGATACTAAGTTTCCTGTAACAGATGCAAAAATCAATTTCCTTCTGTATGAAACATCTTAATCTCATATGAAATAGAAGTAATTTTTATTTTATCAAAAAATAGTGCTTAGTCCTTTAGACTTAATTATGGCCTGACTTACAAAATCTTACATTGTCCATAAAAAAGATCCCACTTGGGGCACATGAAAAAGTAGCAATCTTTAACTCCATTTGTGTGCAGCAGTGAATTTCATAGACTCTACAGGGTGGTTAGGGATACGGTCAACTTCCCCACAGCCTTCTCTCTCCAGTGGGAGGACACAGGCAGTTAGCTGATCACTACCTCCAAGTCACCTCAAAGTAGTAACAACTACAGCTCGATCAAAGTCAAAGAAAAACAAATTCTTGGCTCAAACAACGGATCTCTCAAAAAATAGGATCCTGCAGTTCTGAAGCTGGTAGTCTATCAGAAAAGGAGACTAAGATATCAGAGTTGGCGCTCTCACAGATCCAGTATCAGTCGGAGATGGAAAAATCCCCACTGAACCTGTTCTTTGATGAAACTCCCCAACATCCTCTCCATGTCTAAATGAGATAGCCATGAAGATCATGAGGAGGCTGACGAATGAGTGGATTTGACAGGGGAGAGCCTGGTCCGAGCAGGAGGAACTGGAGAGGGAGACTTGCTCCAAAGCACAGTATGGCTCCAGGACCTCCGATCTGAGTGTTTCGGATATAAGGAGGATTTACCTGAAGACGGGCAACTTTGGATCTAAATAACATCCAAAGGATCCAAGGGGGCACTCAGACCAGAGGTCTGCAAATCTGATAGTACTCGGATCTTCGTAGGTGCCGATTCTGTCTGACCCGATGAAGAAAGGATATCGATCGGATGCAATGAGCTGGATCCGATAACCTCTGTCCTTTTTCTGGTAAAAAAGCCATAGTCCTCAGGGATGCTGAGGGGGTACGCTTAAGGTCTTTGGAAGCAGAAGGCCTTACTGGAGTTTGAGCTCTAGAGGTCAGTAATAGACCTCTCAAAATCATTTGCTTCGGTGGTCTGCAAGGGCATTGGGATTAAAGGCTGCATAAACTTCACAATCAGCCTCTAAATGTACTAGCCTGAGACAATAAAATCACCTCTTGTGGGCATCCAAATTTGGAATCTTGTGCCGACAAGAAGCACACCTCTTAAATCCTGTAGGTTTGTCAGACATACTCAACACTCTCAAGGTTACCACACTCGCACAGACAAATACACACACACTAATCTGAAGTTACACAAGTTAGCAAAGTCAGCACTAAACAAAAGCAATGATAACGGGAACTTTTTTTTTTTTTTTTTTTTTTAATCAGAAAGCAATAAGGAAAAGGGAAGAAGAAGGTGATGACCAACAGTCACTAAAGAGAAACGTGGAGGGGGAAGGGCAAACAACCCTAATGCCAGTAAAAACAAACTAGTTAAATAGGAGGGGAGGACAGATAGGAAAGCAAACACTAGTTAAAAGGAGATTTACTGAGAAGTCAGAAATACAAGAAATATAAGACTATATTAATAGCTACACAAAAAGACCACATCTCTGCTTGAGGCAACAGGATCGCATCTGAGCTGGAAGGCAGCAAACAAGATCTGAGGGGGTAGAAGAGAAGTGAGGCATTATGAGAGAGGGAGCAGCTCAAGGCTCAGATTCAACGTCTTGAGAAGCACCTGAGTCAGATCTGAGATTGGCTCCAGATTTAAGAGCGAGGAAGAACAAAATGTACACAGAATAGTTGTGTAAAATCTTACCATAACCATAGATGCCCTTTTCTTCCATGTTGCAGTATTCTTACTGTGGGAGAGTACCACAGCTAGTTAGAGGTAAGGGTGGCGGTAGAGGTAGAAGATTCCAGAAACCCATGCAGGATTGTCCTAGCAAAGCATGCCCTGGCTCTGGAGACTAGATCTAGTTTGTAGTGCTTGGTGAAAGTGTGGATAGTGGACCAGGTGGCAGCTGCTAAAATGGAAGCTGTGTCCAGCCCTTTGAGGAAGGCTTTGGAAATAGCCATACCTCTGGTGGAATGAGCTCTCACCGCCTCGGGTAAAGGTTTGCCATGGTGTGAGTACCATAAATAAATGGATTTTCTGATCCATCCTGAAATAGTTTACTTGGAAACTGCCTTTCCCATAGCCCTGGGGTGAAAGGAGACAAAAAGTTGATCAAATTTAATGAAGGACTTAGTTTTATCTAGATAAAATCAAAGTTGTCTGTGCACATCCAGGGAACGGAGAATCCTCTCACTCTTGTTAGCTGGAGAGGGGAAGAAAGTAGGCGGGTGAATATTTAAGGACAGCTTGTTTACCACTTTAGGCATGAAAAAAGGGTTAGTGTGTAAGGTCACCCTGTCCTTGTGGAAGAGAGTGTGGCGGGGGTGGGATGGGGAGGGGAGGGGGCAGGCCATGAGTGCCTGTAACTCTGACACTCTCCTAGCAGAAGTGATGGTGAACAACAGTACAGTTTTCCATGTACAGAGTTGTAAAGTAGCACTGCTAGCCGGTTCGAAGTGTAAGTTTCTCCAGGACAAAGTTTAGATCCCAGGGTGGCAGGGTGGGTTTTCTAAGTGGTCTGATGTGCAAGACCCATCTCAGGAAAAGATTAACATCTAGCCTGGATAATAAAGGGGGGGGGGTATTGACGGAGATATGGCCATCATTAATGAGTTCAAACACTTATGCAATGAGTAGGGAAGGGTCAGCCTGGCTGGGGTCCCTGTCCTTAAGTAGATACCATTTTGAGAATCTCTCCCAGTTTGATAAGTATGATTTTCTAGTAACATATTTTCTGGCCTCCCTCAAGACTGTAAGCATGTCCTCTGAATAGTGATATCTAACAGGGATTAGAAGTTTATCACCCAGAGTATTAGTGCTAACATCTGTAGGGGAGGATGGATTAGGGTTCCTTTTTGTTGTGTGAGAAGGTCCACCTTGTGGGGTAACTTGTGGGGACTGCCCTTGGCTAGTGAATGAAGTAGGGGGAACCAGTGCTGCCCTGGCCAGTAGGGGGGTCACCAACAAGATTTTTGGTTTGTTCTTCCTGATTTTCAGTAGGACATTTTGAATTAGAAGGAAAGGGGGAAAGGCGTAAAGAAACGGTCCCTTCCATGGAATGCTGAAGGCATCTACTCTCCAAGGCTAGTGGAGAGTGATCATTGGTGCAGAAATTGGTCAACTGTTCTGGGGGGAGGCTAACAGATCCACCTGCGGAATGCCCCACCAGTGGACAATGAAAGGTTTCCTTGTTCAACATCCACTTGTGGTGCAGAGAACATGTTCTGCTTAGATCATCTGCCTGTTTGGTGTCCTGAGAGGGTATGTGAGGCCTGCAAGGAGAGGTTCTGCCTGGAGACGATGTTCCAGATTTGCAGGGTTATTCTGCAAAGGAGGTAGGCTTTGGTTTCTCCTCGTTTGTTCAGATGCCACATGACTGTGGTTTTGTCTGTGAATATTAGAAGGGGTCCCGGGTGGAGGGTAGGAAGAAAAGCCTCCAGGGCTAGGGGAACTGCAGTCATCCCTAACATGGATATCTTTCTTTTGAAGGGCAGGTCTCCAAATTTCATGAACTCTGAAAGTCCTTGCGGGTGGCACCCCACCCTAGGTCTGAAGCACCTGTGTAGATTAACTGGTTTAGGGAGGGCATCTGAAGAGGCATTCCTGGGTTGTAACAGGTTTGTTGAATCAACCATCTTTGCTCTGATTTGAGGCAGGGCAGAAAGGGAATTTGCTTCTCTACAGAGTATAGGTGTTGTGACCATACATTCTTGCGGTACCATTGGAACTTCCACATGTGCATTCTTGTCAAGGGAAGCAACCTGGGATTCCAGTAAAAGGATTTGAAAGTGAGTGGAGAGGGAGTGGACCTTTTCCTGTGGGAGAAAGGCCCACATTAGATCTGTTCTGATCCCACAGCCCAGAAAAATTCTATCTTGCTGAGGGAGCAAGAAGGATTTGTTTAAATTGAGGGTGAAGCTCAGGTTTTGAAGAAGAGTGGTGGTGAACCTGAGGTGATTTCTGAGATGGGTTTCTGTCTCTGCTAGTAGGAGAAAGTAATCTAGGTAGGGGTAGCATTGGATACCTTGGGTCCTGCAGTAAGCAATGGCTGGGGCTAGGCATTTTGTGAATACTCTGGGTGCTGTAGACAAACCAAAGGGCAAAGCTGTAAACTAAAAGTGAGAGCAGGGTCCAGAAAAATGCTGACATTTTCTGTTGGAGGGTTTTATGGGGATATGAAGGTAAGCCTCATTTAGATCCAGAGTGGCCATGAAGGCCTGATCTGGGATAAGAGGGGAGTAAGGTTGAGAGGGAGAGAATTTTGAAAGAAGGCACTACTAGAAATAGATTCAGGAAAGATAGATCCAGTACAGGTCTCCAAGGACCATCCTTTTTGGGGACCAGGAGGAGTCTTGAATAAAATCCTTTTCCTTCCTCCCTGGGAGGAACAGGTTCTACTGTTCCCAGTTTTTGGAGATCTTGAAAAATTTGTGTCAGGAGGTGGATTTGTTTTTTTTTTTTTGGGGGGGGGGATGGGCTTTGGGATAGGCTTTTCCCCTCCAGGAAAGGAAGTATCCATTTTGGATGATACTCAGAACCCATTGGTCTGAAGTGATGGTTTTCCAGATGGGTAAACAGTGGGATAGGCGGGCTGACAAAGGCAGATGGGCAAGGCAGTCATGCATTGTTTGGTGCATTTCTATCCTGAAAGGACTGCCTAGGACTTGATTGAGAGGTGACAGGTCTGGAGAATGTTTGCCTTCTGATTCCCCTCCTGTGCCTGCAGGATGAAGGGGTGGCAGATGAAGAGGTTCCCCTGACAAATGAGATTTTTGCAGGGTAGTTCCTGTAATACTTTGGTTTTCGCAGGGTAGTTCCTGTAATACTTTGGAATAGGGGACACAAGCAAATGCTTGATGTCCTGCAGTTCCTTCCTTTTCTCCTGCAGATTTTTAAAAAGATCTGCAGACTGTTTTTCAAACAAAAGGTTTTGGTCTAAGGGGGCGTCCATAACCTTAGTTTTAAAGACTTCTGGAAGAAGTTGTAGGCGCAGCCAACAGTATCTGTGGAGGATGGAAGCAGAAGCTGCTGACCTAGCAGTGGCCTCTGCAGCATCATAACTGCACCTAACTGAATGTCTGGCTACCTGTGAAGCCAAAGACAATTTAGATGTTATGTCTGATTTGATAGGGCAGTCAGGTGTGGCAGCTAGGAGATTAACTGCTTGTGAGACAAGGTCCAGTGTATATTTAATCATGTGTGATTAGTAATTTATAGCACGGAAGACCAATCCGGTCCATGGTTGTGCTGTCTATCAGTAGGCAAGAGATGCAGAGGAGTAAGTCTACATTGCTTGTCTGGAGAGTCATTAATAACTGCAGGGTCTGCCAAGGGGATTTAACTAAGAATTTGTGCTCATCAGCTACCTTATAAAACCTGTCTGGTCTTTTAAGTGCACGAGGTTGAGAGTCTGGGATTTTGGTTGCACATATAAAACCATCCATATAATCAGGTAAGACTGGTGGGATGGCTGACAGGGAGGGAGACTCCACTTGAAGGAGTTCAAAATACCTCCTCTGGGTGTCAGTCATCTGGGCAGTGTCCCATTTAAAGTACTCTTTCATCTTAGTTGTTCTTTCACCAATGGTAATGTTCTCTGGTGGTGAGTCCCCTTCAACTAATTCCTCATCTGGTGAATAATACTCTAAAGGGGAGGCAATCTGTGATGCATAAGAAATGGACTCTTCAGAAGAAGAGTAGTAAGGTTCTATTCCCTCCTCTCCTTCTTGGGTAGTCTGCAAAGGGAGAGAAATAGCAGAGGCAGGCCTAGGGCTGAGCACAGGTATAGCGGAAGGAGTAGAGTCTGTGGGCCATAAAGGCCTGCATCAGAGAGTTAGTGAAAGATTGACAGTCAAGAACTCCTTCAGAGTCAGATGTTTAGTTTTCTGTTTATGTTTAAGTAGACATTGGTTTGGAAGAAGGCCTAGGTTCAGAAGCTTGAGTCTCAGGAATAGGAGTGTCCGAAGACCGACTGTTTCTGGTTCCCCCTCGATGTCAGTAGGAACCGACGCCTGGGCAATCTCAGTGGATGTGGAGGCCGCAGCTTCTGAAGCGGGTTCCTTGGTGGGAGCTTAAGTAGTCGGTTCTGTCTGACGTCCCTCAACTCCTATATCAGAAACTGGCAGGACGTCCGATGGCAGAGAGGCAATGGAAGCAAGCCTGAAAAAGTACAGTTTTGTACCTACCATAAATGTAGATGTTCGAGGATTCCATTGCTGCAGTCCTGACTATTGGGTAGAATCCCAAAGCAGAGGTAAGGGAGGCTGGCAAATTATAAAGTAGTAGGAGCTGACAACATGCCTTGTAAAACAGCTGTGGCAAAACCAGCCCTAGTCTTAGAGTATATAGGAAGGTGATAATGCCTAGAGAAAGTATGCACTGAACTCCAAGTAGCTGCTTCCAGAATATCCTTAGTTGCCACCCCCCTTAGAAATGCTGTTGAAGTGGCAGTAGCCCTAGTGGAATGAGGCCTGATCCCAGCTGGAATCTCCTTGCTATGATGGGAATAACAAAATGCAATGCAAAAGCCAATCCACCTAGAAATAGTTTGTTTTGACACAGGCTTGCCCTGTGAACTCAAAGCAAAAGAAACAAGTAACTGCTGAGACTGCCTAAAATTCTTAGTCCTGCTCAAATAATAACGCAATTGCCTGTGTACATCTAAAGTGTGCAAAATCTTTTCCCCTTTATTTTGAGGATCTGCAAAAAACGTAGGCAAATGAATAGTTTGGTTTAAAGCCACACTAGAAACCACCTTAGGCATAAAGGAAGGATTAGTACGTAATGATACCCTGTCCTTATGGAAAATCAAAAAGGGCTCTACTGCCATAAGGGCCTGCAACTCAGACACCCTTCTTGCAGAAGTAATAGCCAACAGAAAAGCAGTCTTCCATGACAAATATTTCAATTCAGCAGTAGCTGCAGGCTCAAAAGGTTGTAGAGTAAGTTTTTCCAACACAAAATTGAGATCCCAAGCAGGAGTAGGAGCTCTACGTGGGGGTCTTATATTCTTTGCCCCTCTAAGAAACTGCTTGAACAAAGGATGCGAAAACAAAGGTGGGTCACAATCATAGTGAGCTGAAATTGCTGCAGCATGAATCTTTATGGAAGAGAAGGACAAACCTTTGTCCAATAATTCAGTAAGATATTGAAGAGCCACACTCAAATTAGGCTCTGAAATCTCCAAATTCTTTGCTGTACTCCAAAATAAAATCTCTTCCATTTTTCTGCGTACACTCTCCTAGTACTAGGCCTTCTAGCTTCCATAATCACATTTAAAACTTGTTGAGGAAGTTGAGACCTGCTGTGTTTCAACACAGAATATGCCAGGCTGTTAGATGAAGAGAGTGAAGCTTGACATTGAGCAGATGACCGTCCTTCTGAGATAACAGATGAGGAATCAGAGGTAAAGGCCATGGAGGCTTCTTTACCAGACTCCGTAGAAGTGGGTACCAGTGTTGCCGAGGCCAATCTGGAGCTATCAAAATCATCCTTGGCCTGTCTTGTCTGACCTTTAATAGTACCTTTGGAAGAAGCGGTAGAGGTGGAAAGGCATACACATGAAGGTTTTTCCAACTGAAAGACAGAGCATCCACTTTCCAAGCTGTGTGATGAAACCCCTTTGTGCAATACTTTGGCAGCTGGTGGTTTAGTGGAGAAGCGAACAGATCTATGTCTGGAGTTCCCCATGACACTGTCAGTTTCTGAAATACATGAAGATCCAGTTTCCACTCGTGGGGATCCATGATTTGTCTGCTTAACACATCTGCTAAGGAGTTCTGTGCTCCTGGCAGAAACCTTGCCTGAAGAGTGAGTTGCAAGCTTAGCGCAGTCTCCCATAAAATCATTGCTTGCCTGCATAGAGGATAAGAATGTGTTCCCCTTGCTTGTTGATGTACCACATGACAGTTGTGTTGTCTGTTAGAATCAACACCTGCCCTGGAAGAAGTAACTCCTTGAAAGTCATTAATGCAAACTGGACTGCTAACATCTCTTTCATGTTGATATGTAGATGCTGTAGTCTGGCAGGCCACTTGTCTTGTATCCACTTTCCATTTAGATGAGCTCCCCAAGCAATGTCCGAGGCATCTGTCGTTAGAATCTGACTTGCCTCTGGCCGGGTCACAGAGAGTCCCTTGTTTAGGTGACATTCCTGAGCCCACCACAAAATTCCTTTTGAATGCAAGGTATTATTTGAATGACAGTGTCCAAATCCTGGCAGTGCTGTGTCCATACATTTTGAGATACCATTGTAGCTTCCTCATATGCAGTTTGGCATTGGGAAGCACCAGAATACAAGATGCCATGAACCCTAATGCTTGAAGGACTGTCCTTGCAGTCAGCACGGACTGATGAGATAGTTGATGGAAGTAAAGTGACAGACTCTTTTGTTTGTCCGGGGTTAAAAAGGCCATCTGGGCTGCTGTATTCAGTCTTACACCCAGAAAGCACATGTCTTGAGAGGGTACTAGACTGGACTTTATTTCGTTCACAGAATACCCTAGGCATCTTAGCACTGCTATAACATATTCCAGATGCTGTAGAAGGTCTTCCTTTTCTTGAGCCAGTATCAGGCAGTCGTCCAAGTAAGGATAGATTTGAATTCCTTGAAGCCTGAAGTAAGCTATCACTGGAGCCAGAACCTTTGTGAATACTCTGGGCAGTAGATAAGCCAAAGGGCAATGCAGAGAACTGATAATGAGAATTTCCAGCTCGAAACCGCAGATACTTTCTGCAACTTAGCCTTATAGGCACATGAAGGTAAGCTTCCTTGAGATCTAAAGTTACCATCCAGTGATCTTTGCCCAGCAGAGGTAAAAGCTGTTGTAACGTCAACATCTTGAACTTGGGAATGTCCAAAACGTGTTGAGGAGAGATAAATCCAAAATTGGTCTCCACGTGTTCCCCTTCTTTGGTACAAGGAACAGGCGAGAATAAAATCCTAGGCCCCTCTCTGACACAGGGACTGGCTGAATGGCCCCTATGTGAAGTAACTGTAAAACTTGCTTGTGAGCCTCTTTTCTTTGTAGAGGAGGAACGTCTGGCATGCCTTTGAAAGGGGCATTGTATGGAAATAAAATCTGTAACCGTGGTGAATGATATCCAACACCCATTTGTCTTGAGTAATTAAATCCCAATTTTCTTTGAAAAGAGACAGTCTTCCCCAAAGGAGCTGCCAGACGTGAATCTGCTGGCAGCTGAAAAACAGGTCATTGGGTCTGTTTACGAAAGGACTGACCTCTGCCCTCACCAGAAGTCTGAGCAGGTGAACTCCTGTTCTAGGCCTAAAAGAACTTTGAGCCCTGCCCCTACCACGTCTAGACCTACCCCTAGACTGAGAATCATAAGCAGGATATGTCCACCCCTTAGCAGGCCAATTTCTACTAAACTTCGGTGGCTGCACCTGCAAAAATCTTTAACAGTTTGCATAGACTTAGCTTTGTCCTCCATTTTCTTTAAAACAGCTTCCACAGGCGAACCAAACAACACATCAGACTGTAAAGGAGCATCCAAAATCCTTGTCTTAACATGCTCAGCTAAATTCTGATCCTTCAACCAGGCATGCCTGCGAAGAACAGAGCTGGTAGCAGCCACCCTCGAGGAGGCCTGTATAGCATCAAAACCACATTGCAAAGAATGCTTACCCACTTGTTCGGACACATGAACCAAATCCAGCAACTCTTTACACTCAATACCTTCCGCCAAAGCATCCACCTTAGATTTCAATTGTGAAAGAAGGTAATTCTGATATTTTAACATGTGAAACTGACAATTCAAAGCTCTCATGGCTAGAGTGGAAGTAGTATACACTTTCTTTCCCCACCTATCCAAAGCCCTCGCCTCTTTATCAGTGGGGACAGGATTTTTAACCACAGAAGCTTTTACACCCTTAGGCCCCTGGGAAATAGTTTCTGGGTCCGCCCTAGGACTCTTAAACAAATATTTATGAGCTTCGGGCACCCTATAATACCTATCAGGCTTAACAGGAGCAGGAGGCAAAGAGTCAGGGTTCAGGGAAGCCTCTGCAAAAACATCTTCCACCACATTCAACACAGGAGGAATAGCTAAAGGCCTATGCTGGGGTAAAACAAGAACTCCCTAAGCCTTTTCCTGGAGTCAGAGTAATCCTGGCCTTCCCATTTAAAGTGCTCCCTCATGGAATGCAAAGTCTCTGAAAATGAGAAATCCTCAGGTGGAGACGCTGTAGGAGTGGAATCATCCACATCAGAATCAGAATAGGTAGGATACTCCTGCAAATCTTCCACAGAAGATTCTGAAGCCTCAGAACACTGTTCAAAACTCTCAAACTCAGGTTCCACCCTAGGCCTCTTGTCAGGCGGGGGCATAGAACCCCTAATCATAGTAATCAAATCTTCTGCCATCTTAAGCATATGTTTCTTAGGTACAGAACCTGAAATGGTAGGAGAAGCCCCACTGAAGCTGAAGTAGGCCTACCTCTCATAGAAGTTTTGGCAACAGAAGGAGAGGCCCTAACAACCTTGGGAAGAGAGGGAAGAACAGTCACCTGAGAAGCCCCCTCAGCCTGGCCTACCTCCTGAGAAGGCACATCCTGTAAGAGTATAGTTTCTGCCTGGGACTCCATGGAAACTCCTGGCAAAACCTCCGGCTCCACTGAGCCTTCCAAAGAACCGACGTCCGGGACTGCCGGTTCCTCAACCCTAGGCTTCACTGTTTTATCCTTGCGCTTCTTGGAGGAAGCGGGCGCCGGAGCATCCGACGGCATTTTATAATTGCAACGCTTCCCAAACACTAACCTGGCACAGTCTAACCTCCTCTTAATAGTGCGTTTGTTAAACCTAGCACAAGAGCGGCAACCAACAACGTCGTGCTCAGGCCCTAAACAAGGTATACACAAGGTATGATAATCCCTATGAGGTATCTGTTTCCCACAAGAAATACAGTTATTCACTTTTTCTGACATCCGGTAAAATACTGAGGCAAGAAAAAACCAAAATGTTCCCCAACGGGGTACTTAGCCAACTCTGTTTCGGTCTGAAACTCCGGTTTCGGAAATATTTCAGTACGCCAACCTGCACTCGCAAAACTGCTTCTGCATCGGACCATGCGGCAAAAAAGACTGAGGATATGGCGTTGGGCATGCGCATTAGTACCCTGACGTACTGACGTCAGTCTAATGCGCCCTGACCGACGTCAGCCTTATACTCTGGTATTCGGGCCGACTGGGACGCGGACTATACCCAATAGTCAGGACTGCAGCAATGGAAGACGAAGAACATCTTTGTCTTTTTTCTGCGGTGGTTCAGTTGCAACAAACGATTCAGGGTCCATTCTAAGCGCAAGCTTATTGAGACATTGGTTTTCTTAATATAAATTTAGTGCAGCCAGATGAATGCGGAGGGTCTTTGGTAAGAAAGACTGGCAAATGGAACAAGCAATATGATGGCGTTCCTTCCCAAGACAAAGACGCAACGGTCGTTGGTATCCTTATTCGGTATCTGATGGCCGCAACGGCATTTGCCCTTTGGAGCTGACATCGGCTAGTATAAATACAGCTAACTAAGCTCAAGCACAAAGAATGTAAAGTTTCCCCAACAGGATACTTAGCTTTTTAGAAGTCTTCTAGAGTAGGAGCGAAGTGAACAACGTGACAGTGTCTGCAGCTGAAAGGTTCTGAGGTCTGTGCATGCAGACATCACATTTAAGGTCCCTGGTTTATTGCCCTATGTGTGACATTCCACGTACCTACAGCAACCAAGTTTAAGCTTTTGTATAGGAGCCACCGTCGGGTTGTCCGATATGGGAAATCCCACAGTAAGTATACTGCAACATAGGAATAGAAATACATCATCAGATCAAAATCGTATAGATCTTTATCACTTTCTTCCTTCCTAACTTCCAAACTTCCACAGGAATAGCATCTGCTCCTTAAGACTTCCTGCAGACTGATTATACATTAACATTTATCTCATGCCCTCATATCTTAACTATTAGTTGTTGAGCCTCATCTTCCTCTTACCTTGGCATAACTAAGTCTTCCATAAATATTTCCATTTGTGCTCATTCTTAGTTTCCACAAATTTTCATAAAACTTCCAAAATAACTCCAGTATCTCTAAAGGATATCTGGTTATTTTTCTTGTAATATGCTCCCTATGTCTTTCAGTTGCCTAAGCAGTTGTGCTAAAAATTTTAGTGCTCTGGAGTTATTAAAAAATAGTTGCTTAACAGCAGTCTTTCTAAACTCATAAGTATTATCCAAATGCTCCCCTACTTTCTCTTTAATACTGTGCATTTGCAGCTATTCTTGGTCTGTGAGATTACCTTATTCTGCAATACTTTTAAACTTTGTCAGTACCTTTAAATTCCTATTAATTATTCACCATCTCTTTACCTCTTTTATTTCTGCCATATTTTTACATTCCTTTTTAATTTTAACCCACTCACTAATTATCCCTTCTGAGGATTGTGGTTCAAAATCTTGAACTAGTTAAAAAAATGAAGAATCCCTTTTTGTCTTGCTACAAACTTCAGAAAATAACACTGTGCAAGATCCTACAGTAACAGTAAATGTCATACTTTTCACTGGTGCAGCATTATTTTCTCTTGGGATACCCTACCAGGTATAGCCCAACATTCGAACAGTATACCAAAGCCTTTACACCTTCAAGACATGGTACATTAGATTATGTCCTATAAGCAAAGCATAAGGTCCAGACGCCTAATCTTCAGAACTAAAGTATTCCAGGAGAACCAGAGGAACCGCAGAGCAACAATAACATGCCCATCCAGGAAGGGAACAGAAGGGGCCAAGAATGGAATAGGAAGCCATCTTCCAGCAGTAGGGCAAGAGAAAATAAGACGGGACAGGAGGGAAAGACCGAATACTGCAACACAGAGAAGTATAACATTTACTGTTATGGTAAAATTATACGCAAGTGTACTATGTCCCTCCTTATCACTGTTGCAATATTCTTTACTCTTGTAAGAGGACAAAGGCTACTGCACAGTATGGGAGAGGGAAGGCAGAGAACAGGCCTCGACAAACACATGAAAGATAGCCCTGGCAAATCCTACCCTGACCCTAGAAGTGATATCTAACTTACAGTGTATGGTAAAACTGCAAACAGATGACCAAGTAGCTGCTTCCAAGATGGATCCAGACCCTTGAAAAAAACACCAGAATGAGCAAAAAAAGAAGAGGAAAGAACAAAAAAAAAAAAAAAAAAAAAGAAATGGCCTCAGAAATCAGGAGAGGATGCTTTGCTTAGACAATGCCAAACCCAATTTCCAGAAAGAAGTTATGTATTCACCATAACGTTCCATCTGTGTTGTCCGTTTTCATTCTTCAACATATGGGTTTGGATCCAATCCTCAGATCCAACTCAGCTTATGTTTCACAGCTCATGGCTACTGCAAGCTCTTGAGCTCCACCCTTACCAACAAGTACAGTAGTCCCCCTTATTCTCCATATCTTGTTTGCAGCTTCTTATTGTATGATGTAATGAAATTCTACCTTTAAGGTTGAAAATCACAATCTGGAGCTCAAATAGAAGGACCTCTGTCTCCTATAATACTCTCCCACTCTTCCAGACGTCATCTAGAGAAACAGGGTAGGGGGTTGGAGGGGAGGAAGAATGAAAATGGACAACAAACATGGATCGTTATGGTGAGTACAAAATTTCTTTATCTGATGTTGTCAATGTTTATTCAATCCTCAACATATGCGACAGAGTCTCTAGCTACCTGAAACCCACGTGAACTCTAAGGAAGGATATTCCTGAATACTTTTGAGCGAAGGCTTGTAATGAGCAATAAAAGAATGAGGTTTAATCCAAGCTGCAGCCACAAAAATACTATCCACTGAAGACTGGGACAAAAAAGCTGATGAAGTTCTTATGGACCTGGTTGAATGGGCTCTTACAGACTTTGGCAAGATCAGACCAGACTTATTATAGACAAAGGAAATGCAATCTGTCACCCATTTTGATAAAAAGAAGTTATGTCCTTACCATAACGTTCCATGTGAGTTGTTGATCTCGCCTTTTTGTTCTTACACATGGGTTCGGAGCCGATCCCTCGGCTCCGAGTCAGCTGCTTTTCAAGCTCAAACTCTCAGAGAAGCTCAAGACCTGGTGTATATCCCATGATGCTCTACTGTAAACCCCCAGATCTAGTACGCTGCACCCGAAGACAGCCTAAAAGTAAGAACACACTACAGTACCTACCTATCTAGGTACATATAGATGCAGAAAGGAGAAAAAATACAGTCTGTCCTAAGAAGACAGGCTGACAAGACCGACCAATCCACCATGGCAACCATCTTTCTCAACAGGAGGGGGAAGGTGGGAGGGAATGCAAGAACAAAAAGGCGAGATGAACAACTCACATGGAACGTTATGGTAAGGACATAACTTCTTTATGTGAAGTTGTTCTATCTCGCCGTTTTGTTCTTACACGTGGGTAGCGTCCCAAGCACCCTAACCCTGGTTGGCTCAAGGGAGAACATTCCTGAGCACAGTGGAACCAAAGGAAGCCCTATCCACTTTGTAATGAGTGATAAATGTGTGAGGTTTTGACCACATGGCAGCTGCACAAATGGTATCCAAGGGTAAACAAGCTGCATGAGCTAATGACGTAGAAACAGCCCGGGTAGAATGGGCTTTGACATTATTCGGTAATGGCTGATTAGTGGAGGAGTAAATGAATTTAATGCAGTCAGAAAGCCACTTAGATAATGCGACTTTTGACACCGCAGAACCTTTCTTGTTCTCTGCTTAAGAGACAAAGAGTTGATACAATTATCTGAAGTCTTTTGTTCTGTCCAAGTAGAATCTCAATTGCCTGTGAACATCAAGCTTGTGTAACATATATTACAGTCTGTTGGTAAGGTGTCTAAAAAAGGTTGGGAGCTCAATGGACTGATTTAAGTTAGTTTCTGAACAGACCTTAGGAAGAAAGGTAGGATTTGTCCTAAGGGACACCCTGTCAGGGTGGAAGATCAAATATGGGGGCTTGGAAAATAAAGCTTGAAGTTCAGAGACCCTAAGCGCAGATGTAATGGTTACCGGAAATATAGCTTTACAGGAGATAAACTTCAAGTCACAGGATGACGCGGGTTCGAAGGGGGCAAGCATCAATTGGGATAAAACAAGATTCAAATTCCAGGGAGAGATAGGTTGTCTGATAGGAGGTCTGAGATGGTGGGTCCCTTTCAAAAAGGCTTTACATAGTCTGTGGGACATGATATTAGACCAGTTAAACCCTACATGAAAGCTGGAAATTGCAGCCAATTGAACTCTTATGGTGGCAGCAGCTGCGCCCTCATAGAACAAGGAAGACAAGAACTCTAAAATGGTATGAATAGGGGCAACATAAGGGTCAATGTCTTGGCTAGAAGCCCAGTGAACAAATCATTTCCATTTGCTGTTATACAGCTTCCTGGTTGGCAATTTATGAGAGGAAACTATAATATGTTGGACTGTGGGAGACAAATCTTGAGACCTGGCTAATATGGGAATTGGAGCAGCCAAGCTGTCAGTTTCAGGAAGATGAGGGAGGGATGAAGAACTCCCGACGAATGAGTCAGAAGGTCTGGCACTGGGTCCAGAGTCCATGGTTCTTCCACTCGATACATCTGTAGGAAGGGGAACCAAATCTGACGAGGCCAAGACGGGGTTATCAAAATCACAGTCCTTCCCAGACTTTTGGCTTTCTGTATGAATTTGAGAATTGGCGGGAAGGCATATAGGAGGCCCGGGGGCCAATCGTGTACGAGCGTGTCCCTCAGGTTGCTCCCCGGTGGGGGATAAAGGGCAAAATAGCTGCTGCATTTGGCATTCATCGGAGATGCAAACAGATCGCAGCAACGCTGGCCCCATGTGCGGAAAATCCTGTCCACCACCTGTTGTTTGAGGGACCATTCATGAGGCAACAGGATGGCCCTGCTCAGTTTGTCCGCTATAACGTTGGATGACCCCGGGATGTGCGTTGCTATTAGAAAGCGTCTGGTGGATGTAGTCCACTGCCAAATTCTTAGGGCCTCTCGGCATAAGGGATACGATCCGGTTCCCCCTTGCTTGTTGATGTACCAGACTACTGACATGCTGTTCGTTTTAATTGCAATTGTCCCTGGAGGAAGAGAGTCGTGAAAGTGTTGCAACGCCAGGAACACCGTTGTCAGCTCCAGGACATTTACATGCAAATGTGACTCCATGCTTGACCAAGTACCTTGGACAGTCTTTCCTCTGAAATAGCCCCCCCACCCTATCAGGGGAACATCCATGGTCACTGTGGCTGTGGGCTGGGGAGAACAAGGGGACGTCCGACTACTATATGGTCGCTGTTCAGCCACCAATTGAGATCCTTCTTGCAAAGGTTTGTTAATAGAATCTTGTGTGACAAGGGCAGTTGTTGGTAAGACCATTGTGTGAAGAGTAGCCACTGGAGTATCCACATGTGCATGCGCCCCAACGGGAGTGCTATTAGCGTGGCTGCCATTGTGCCTAATAGCTTCAGTATCTGGGAAGCAGGAGCTTTGTTCTGGGTCAGCAGAATGGACAATTGACTCCTTAGAGATATGATTTTTGCTTGAGGCAACCTGATCCTTGAAATGACGGTGTCTAGCTCTGCTCCTATAAAGGTAATACACAGCAAGGGCGATAACGATTTTTCGAAGTTTAAGGTTGTGCCCAACTGGGAACATAGGTTGATAGTGTAGTCTCTTGCCTGGATTAGTTGATGCCTGGAGGTGGCAGTGAGGAGCCAGTTGTCCAGATATGGAAACACCCAGAATCCTAAAAGTCTCAGGTGAGCCGTGACCACTGCCATACATTTGGTGAACACTCTGGGGGCTGTGGTGAGACCAAAGGGCAGGGCTCTGAATTGGTAATGACTGGCCCCCAGCCGGAAAGGCAAATGATCTGTGGATGATCTGGCCATTTTGATGTGGTAGTAAGTACCCTTGAGATCTATAGAGCACATCTAATCGCCCGTTTCTAGGAACGGAAGTATCGATTGAAGCATGACCATCCAGAACATTTCCTTCTTGACGAAGGTGTTGAGTTTGCTGAGGTCTAATATGGGCCTCCAGTCCCCTGCTTTCTTTGGAACTAAAAAGAACCTTGAGTAAGTTCCGGATCCTATCTGGTCCACCGGGACTGGCAGGATGACTCTTTTGTCTAGCAGGTTTTGAATCTCTATGGCTGCTAGCTTTCGCAGACTGGGTGGAACGTCTGGAATACTTGTACACATGGCAGGGAGTTTTGCAAAGGGAATGTAGTAACCTCTGGAAATAATGCTTTTTACCCAAGAATCCATTGTAATGTTTAGCCAGGCATTTGGGTATAAAGCCAAGCAACCGCCGACCACCTCCAGAGAAGGACAGCCGGGCTTCCTTTCAGGAACGCTGATAGGGCTTACCAGAGAACTGCTCCCTGTCACCCTGATTTTGCGGACCCCCTCTGCTGTTTGGACGAAGTCTTACGTTTCTATCCCCTCCTCTGCCCTAGAGGGGGTATCCGTAGGTGTGTTCTGGAAAGCCCCTTGGGGTTTTCAGAACCACATTTTTCCACTTCTTTGCCCTTTGGGGTACAGTCTAGTTGGAGTGGAGAAACGGACTCCAACAGCAGACAGATTCTTTCCTTCTTGCTCACACCTAGTAAGCGTATCCTTAACTTTGGGCCCGGACAAGGCGAAACCATCGAATGGGGTAATGACGAAGGAAGATTTGAAGGCTTCCGCAAAGGAGCAAAGGCGCATCCAGGATGGTCTCCGAAGAGCTATCGCTGAGCCTGCCGCCCTACTCGATCCATGGGCGGCATAAGAAATGAGCCACATGGATGAGTTGACTATAGAGTTGAGGGTGTTGAGTTGTGCAGTGACTTTCTAAGAAACTGAATCAGCTGTGTTACCCTGTAGAGTATCCCCCAGCTCTTTAAGGAGAGCTTGTTGAAAGCGGGTAAAATGAGTCAGGTGGTAGTTGAGCGATCTCATGGAAAATGCTGCAGAACTAAATATGTGTTTCCCATACCTGTCCATCGTCCTAGAATCCCTATTAGGAGGATGGACAGATTAAGAGGTTTCCAACATCACTTTCTTGGTGGCTGCCACCACCACCATGGCATCAACCGGGACTCCCTTGGTAAGAAAAGCTTTGTCAGTAGGAGAAGTAATGAATTTGCTGGGCCTCCAAGGGACCGGTTCCACTGAATCATGGGACTCCCATGCCTTTCGAACAACCAGATACATTAGTTTATCGAAGTGAGGGGTAACCCAGGAGGTGGATGGTTGAGACACAAAGGCCTTCAGGAGTACCGACTCATCCTCAGTAGTGGCAAGGGACTGCCAATCACCCCTCTGCCTTAAGATTTCCAATATGTCTGCAAATGAGACATCCTCTGAGGGGGATCGGGGGTATCTTCCGATTCCTCCAAGTCGGTATCCGATGTCAGGGATTCCTATGGGGAATCCAGGTGCCTCCTCTTGCACAGCCTCTTCCTGGGTACTTCACCAGTGGAAGCATCCGGTGAAGTCCCTGTAGAGGAGCGGCCACCCAATGGGGATACCTGAGGCTCTGGGTCTCAACGCTTGGTAGGGACCTGTGTGGAAGAGATAGAACGAGGCTCTTTAGGGGGAGGGGAAGAAAGATACAAGGAGGCAGTGGTCTTGGCAGACATGACCTTCTTCATGGCATCGAAGGCACCAGAATCCGGGTCCGAGAAGTCTGTCAGCTCCGAAGAGGCCGGTAGCCCTCCCCGAGCCGAGACCCCGTGCTCCAATCCCGAGGATGGAGTCGAAGCCACCTGCGCCTAAGCCCCTAAGGGAAGGGTCGGAACCAAAGTATCGGTCTGACTCTCCGCCCAGGAGCCAGCGAGGGAGCGTCGGCCCCGAGACTCCCCAGTCGGAACCGAGGAGATCAAGGTCGACGGAGCCGAGGGAGGTGGATCGAACCTCGGCTTCGAGGGCTCTATCAACATCGGTTCTGTCTGCCATGGCTCCGAGAGCTCGAATGGCTTCGGAGGAGGAGGAGAAGAAAGTAGGGTTGGAATTTCAGGCTTCGAAGCAGAGTGGCTCAAAGCGGAAAGCATTTTGGCCAGGGCCGGATTTTCTAGCAATCTCTTACCCATTCGGTCCAGGTCCACATCAGACAGTCTCGAAGAATGGGTCGAGAGATGGGTCGAAGGAGCCGAAAACGGCACCGACTGAAGAATCGGAGACTGAGGAGTCTCCAACACCGGATCCACAACTGGGCTCCGAGGTAAAGGATCAATACACGGCTCCAAGGGTTGTGGAGCCAATGATCGAACCAGACTAGAGGAACTCGGAGCCGAGGACTTACGCTCCGAGGACCCCTTGGACGATTTCAAACCCTTCGAAGCCTTGGAAGAAAGGTCGGTCTTGTCCAGAGCAGCCTGAAATTCAAGCTTCAGGAGTCCCCTATCTACCAGCTTCCTGCGCGTCTCCAAGAGAACTCTGGCGAAGAAGGAGTGGCAGATGTAGCACTCTTCCTGCAAATAAACAGAACCCAAACAGTAGACACAAGTGGAGTGGTTGTCCATAACTGACATTTTCTGACCACACTCACACCTTTTGAAGCCAGACTTTTGCTTCTCAAACATTTTACTATAATGGAAAATCTATGTAACTATAAGTGTAAATATAAGAATATATGTACTAGTTCAGATCCCTGAACTAAGACTTAGAAAAAATTATTCAGTATACATTTTATATATATATATATATATATATATATATATATATATATATATATATATATACATACACACACACACACACCCTAATTTTAACCAATTATTTCTAAGAAATCCTAAGAAAAAAACACACTCAAAGGAGTTGAAAGAGCCCTGTCCCACCCAAAACAAAACTAAGATAGGCCTAACAAATACCCGATAAGAACACACACCAATCTAACTAATCCTAGGGATTCTAATTACACTTTAAATACAACTAACTGTAAATATTAAACACTAGCTAACACTATAACAGAATATTTTTAGAAAAATATCACTAAATATAGAAAAAAATAGCACTGGCCCGAGTCTGTAGAGCCCTTGCAGCGGCAAACTAGATCTGGGGGTTTACAGTAGAGCATCATGGGATATACACTAGGTCTCGAGCTTCTCTGAGAGTTTCAGCTTGAAAAGCTGCCAACTCAGAGCCGAGGGATCGGCTCTGAACCCACGTGTAAGAACCACGTGTAAAAACAAAACGGCGAGACAGAACAACTTCACATGGTTACTTTCGAAACTGGTTGACCCAATCTGGTTTCTGAAAAGGATACAAATGATCTGATTTCCTAAATTTCTCTGATCTGTGTAGATAGATGCATAATTCTTTGTGAACATCTAATAAGTGGAAAATTTATTCACCTTAGAAAAATTTGGAAAGAATACTCACAGGTTAATAGGTTGATTAATGATAGATCCTGACACCACCTTAGGACGAAAGGAAGGATTGGTTCTTAAGGACACCCTATTTTGATGAAAAATCAAATAAGGAGGTTTAGAAGATAAATTCTGAAGTTCTGAAACTCTCCTGGCCAATGTTATAGCTATCAGAAATACAGTTTTTTAGGTCAAACATTTCAATTCACACTTTGCATCTGGTTCAAATGGTTTCTGAGGTAGGGCCTCAAATTCAGATCCCATGTTGGAGTGGGGTCCTTAAACGGTGGTTTGACTAGAAAGGTTTCTTTTGTAAATGCCTTACAAAGATGTGAAGAAGAAACCTAGAATTATCAACTCCAATATGGAAACTGGAGATGGCAACTAACCAAACCTAAACAGCAGAAGGACTGGCACCCACCATTAAAAATAGAAGCCAGGAAATCAATAATTTTAGGTACTGGTGTTGAAAAAGGATTGATGCCTTGCTGCTGCAGCCAAATGACAAATCGTTTCCATTTAGTCTTGTACATTTTTCTACTGGAAGGTTTTTTTGGATGACAAAAGAATATGACGGACTGGGGAAGAGACATTTGGTTGTCTCCTATCAACAGAATTGGAGACACTATGCGGTCAGCTTTAGGCCCAGGATATCTGGGTGAGTAATGTCTGCAGAGTGAGACAGGAGGTCTAGAACTTGGTCCAGAATCCAAGGTGGGTGAACTAGATGAGGCCAAATGAAGGGAAACCAAATCTGTCAAGGCCAATAAGGGGCAATGAAGATGACCCTGCTCTTCCTTCTGTAGGAAATTGGGGATTAATTAAGTTGAGGGATAAGCATAGAGGTGACCTGGGGGCCAAATGCTGCACTTGCTGTTTAGTGGAGATGCAAATAGGTCGCAGAATGGTTGGCCCCACTGATGGAATATAATTTCTGCAACCTTTTTGTTAAGCGACCACTCATGAGGTAGCAATATGGACTGCTTCAATTTCTCTGCTATCATGTTGGATTTCCCTGGTATGTGTGTTGTTATCTATCAGAAACTGATGGAAGGGATCACCCATTGTCACACTCTCAACAAAAGGGGTAAAATCTGGTTCCTACTTGTTTGTTAGCATACTATACTACAGACAAATTTGTCTGAATTGCAATAGTTCTGGAAGGAAGGAAGAAAGTCTTGTAACGTCTGCAACGCTAAGAGTACTACCCTCATCTCCAGAACACTGATATGTGTGTTGGTCTCTGCAGGGGACCACGTACCTTGAACAGTCTTTCCCAAGAAATACTCCCCCACCTGATCTGGGAAGTGCCCCTGGTCATTATGACCTTAGGCTAAGAGAGGATGGTGAGACGAACTTGCAACGTTTGATCTGAGTGAATCCACCACCAAAGGTATTTCTTGCCGGCCTGAGTTATAGTGATCTTGGCTGACACAGATTGATGTAGAAAGAACCACTGGGTTGCTAATGTCCAATGAACAATTCTCATATGGTATCTTGCTAGTGGAACTAGAATTATTGCTATGGACATGGATCCAGGGTCTGTAAAATCAGTCTGGCTGACATGAGTGAGTTTTGAAGAATTCTGTTGATTTGAAAATGAATAGTTTGAACTCTTGGCAAAAGGAGAGAAGCTGTTATTGACGTTAAGCTGAAAAAGGCCCCTATGAACTCTAATGTCTGAGAAGGTTGAAAATAAGATTTGCTGTGACTGATTGTAATTACTAGATTGGAAATAACTTGGAGTACACAGTCTCAAGCTACTATCAGCAGATGCTTGGTTGAAGAGATTATGAGCCAGTCAACTAGATACAGAAACACCCGGAATTCATGCAGTCTGAAGTGAGCTGTTACTTCTGCCATGCATTTGCTGAACACCCTGGGGACTGTGGTAAGGACAAATAGTAGCACTCTTAACTGGCAGTGACTGGTTCTCAGCCAGAAGCGTAGATATTTCCTGGACCGTCTGTTCAC
Organism: Protopterus annectens; assembly: GCF_019279795.1. Taxonomy (NCBI): domain Eukaryota; kingdom Metazoa; phylum Chordata; order Ceratodontiformes; family Protopteridae; genus Protopterus; species Protopterus annectens. Next base: position 671,223,939 of record NC_056736.1, read on the forward strand.
TTTTATGTTATAGTACACATCCTGGAGATTTACTGAGCAAATCCAGTCATCCTTCTGCATAAAAGGCAAGATGGACTGAACCATGACCATCCAGAATCTGGTATGCTGATCTGATTTGTTCAGAATACTGAAATCCAGCACACAAAGAAGTTAGGTGCTGTACCAAAGTCCAGCTTACGAAATCAAACCAAAATGAAACAAAGAACGTTGCTGAACACTGCTGCTCCTTATTAAAACGTTTATTCAGTACCACAAAAATTCAATTCAATTGAATTTTTGTGGTAATGAATAAACGTTTTAATAAGGAACAGCAGTGTCCAG
>NC_056736.1:671234259-671239259 GCF_019279795.1 Protopterus annectens
AAAGGTATTTTAAATCAGCAGAAGCTGCAGGCTCGAAGGGAGGAGCAGTAAGGGCCTGCAGGACTAAAGACAAGTCCCAAGGCGGTACAACCTCCTTGACTGGAGGCCTTAACAAAAACTCCTTTGAGAAAGGTTTTGCATAATTTCGCTGTCATAAGGGGAGCTGTGTCCTGGCCAATGTGATAATGCGAGATAGCCGCCAATTGTACCTTAATCGTGGAAGAACTGGCCCCTTGATGAAAGAGGTCTGTTAGAAAATCTAGCACCGCAGAGATAGGTGCTGAAAAGGATCCACAGTTCTCTGTCCTGCCCATATAGAGAACCTCTTCCATTTACTCCGATAAACCTGTCTGGTGGAAGGTTTATGAGCAGCCACCAAAATGGCTTTGACCGTGAAGAGATACCGGAGTCCTAATTAAGGTTGGAATTGGAGCAGCCAAGCTGTCAACTTCAGGGTCCGCAGATTGGGAACTGGCATTCCCAGAGGGTGAGAGATGAGATCCGAATTGGATCCAGAATCCATGGTGGATTGATTTTGTGAGACCATACGAAGGGGAACCAAGGTTGTCGAGGCCAGAATGGGGCAATGAGAATCATTCTGCTCCCCAAACTGTTGGCTTTCTGCAGAAACCTCTGCATCAGAGGAAGTGGAGGGTAGGCATAAAGGAGACCGGGAGGCCAAGCATGCACCAGAGCATCCTCGAACTCCCCTGGTGGGGAAGCAGAGCGAAGAAATTGTCGCATTTGGCGCTTTGAGGGAGAAGCAAAAGATCGCAACAGGGTTGCCTCCAAACGGCAAAAATCTTCTTCGCTACTTGAAGATTGAGGGACCACTCGTGTGGAGAAAGGATGGTGCGACTGAGCTTGTCCGCAAGGATGTTGGACTTTCCCGGAATGTTGCTATCAGAAAGCTTGGTGGAAATTGCCCATTCCCAGACTCTCATGGCCTCTCGACAAAGGGGGTAAGACCTGGTTCCTCCCTGCTTGTTGATATACCAGACTACGGACATGTTGTCTGTCTGAATCGCAATAGTCCCTGTAGGAAGAATGTGGTGAAGTGCTTGCAACGCTAGGAGCACCGCCTCATTTCCAGGACATTTATATGCAATGACGCCTCTGTGGGATTCCACGTGCCTTGGACAATCTTTCCCGCAGAATGCCCCCACCCGAGGCAAGAAGCGCCCGTGGTCACTGTGGCTCGGGAAATGCAGCAAAAGGTCTTCCTGCTAGGGCTCCGGAGAAAGAAGCCACCACAGAAGGGAGTCCCTGCACGCTCTGCTGACCGCAATCGGAGCGCTTAAAGACGAACAAAGAGGAGACCACTGAACTTGAAGGGTCCATTGAAGAACCCGCATGCGTAAACGGGCATGAATTAGAAGCGGATAGCTGCAGCCATAGAACCTAGGGCCCTCAGGACCTGCTGCACTTGGCGATGGTTGAAGGATTGCTGTCACATGACACCTCAGGCTGACGATACGGTCTGGGGTGAGGAAGGCTCGCATTGATCTGGTGTCTAGTCTTCCTCCTATGAAATCTATAATTTGAGTTGGATTCAGAAAAGATTTCTCCCAGTTGATCGTGATGCCCAGCCTTGGTGCTAGTTGAAGGAAGTAATCCCTGGCTGAGCACAGAAGATGCCTTGATGATGCCGCCAGGAGCCAGACGTCCAGGTACGGAAAGACCTGTAATCCCTGGAGCCTCAGGTGGCCGCTACCACCGCTAACACCTTGGTAAACACCCTGGGGCTGAGGTGAGACCAAAGGAGGACCCTGAACTGATAATGACTGGCTCCCAGCCGAAGCTTAAGAAACCTCCTGGATCGTCTGTCCATCCGAATGTGGTAGTACGCATCCTTGAGGTCTATGGAACACATCCAGTCATTCTCCATCAAAAGGGGGAGTATAGATTGCAGGGTGACCATCCGGAACTTTTGCTTGGTTACAGACAGGTTCAACAGGGAAAGGTCTAAAATTGGTCTTAAGTCCCCCGTCTACTTTGGCACCAAAAAGAACCTGGAGTAAAACCCTAATCCGCTTGATCTGGGGACGCTGGATGGCTCTTTTTCCTAGCAGCTGCTCGATTTCGATAGCTGCCGCCTCCCTTTGGTCGGGTGGAACATCTGGGAGGCTGCGAGATTTGGGAATCTTGATTAGGGGTATTGAATATCCTCTGGATATAAGTCGAAGCACCCAACTGTCTGTTGTTATGGACTCCCAAGAAGTCAGGTGCATCGAAAACCGCCCCCCGACTGCCTCCAGAGACAGACAGCCGGGCAACCCTTCAGGGCTGCTGCATGGGTCTCTCAGAGAAGGGTTCTCTGGACCCAAAATTGCCAGGAGCCCCCCCTGCCTCTGGCACGACGACCTCCCCGTCCTCCTCTGCCACGGAAGGACTGGTTATCCGGAGCAGGTTGGGACTGCTGCGACTTCCGAACCACATCTTCTTCTGTCCCTTTGGTTCTTAGAGAAGGACCTCTGGGGAGCTGAGAAGCGGACTCCGACGGCAGACAGCGCCTTCCGCCCTTTCGCTCTGGACTAATGTCTCACGAACAGTCTTGCCAAACAAAGCAGAACCATCGAAAGGGGCATTCGCGAAGGTCGCCGTGAAGGGCTCAGCAAAATCACAATGGCGGAGCCAGGCCTGTCGCCTCATGACAAGGCCTGCTCCGCTGGCTCTAGCGGCTCCCTCAGTAGCATGAGACAGCAGCCGTATAGATGTATTGGATACAGATCTGAGAGTGGCCATTCGGGTGGAGTAAACCTGTTTATCCTCACTCGAGATGGACTCCGGGGGAGATGCAGCGTATTCTTTAATCAGATCTCGCTGCATCCTAATGACATGTGCCATGTAGTTCAGCGCTCAAGGAGAAGGTCGCTGAACTAAAACTCGCTTCCCAATGCGATCCATCGAACGGGACTCCTTGCCCGGAGGATGGACGGAGGGACTCTCCTGGGCCAATTCCTCTTCGTGGCTGCAGCCATCATCATGGCATCTACTGGGGACCCTTACTCCAGTGGGTGCGGTCTGATGGAGGAGAAAGAATGCGGTCCGGCGCTTAGGATAGGCTCAATGGTGTCCGGATCCTTCCACCCCCTGATAGATATAAGATCTACCACGGGTCAGCAGGAGGGGACACCCAAGAGGTAGAAGGGCCCGCCGAATGCCTCCAAGAACACAGACTCGTCCGAAGAAGCCTTGGGGCAGACCACCCCCTGATCCTTAACATCTCCATGATGTCTCCAAATGAGACGCCTCAGGGGTGACCTAGGGAGCCTTCCCCTTCATCCAAGTCCGTGTCTTCAGTGACGGACTCAGGGGAGTCCATGTGCCTCCTCTTGCACTTGCGCTTCGAGGTACTTCATCGGGGGCTGTCCGAGGAGTACTCTTCAGCAGATGGATGTTCCAAGGGAACCACTTGGGACATAGAGGCGGGCTGTCCCTGGGACCGGCTGGTGGGGCCTGGCCCAACTGCAATGGAGGCGGGATGGAGCCGTGGCAGGGACCGGGGTCCGGATGTCCTCGACAGTGCCCGCTCCATAACGCTGAAAGCCGAGGGGAGCCAGCTTCTAAGCCCGAGCCGACTCCCACTCGGATCCGACGACGGATCGGAGTCGAGCCGAAACCGCCGGATCCGAGAGACCAGTGTGCTCCGACCTGGACGGAGCGAAGACACCAGCTCCCTCGGCTCGAGAGGTCGGGTCCGGCACCCGGCACTCAAGGGATGGGACGGATCCGAGGTGCGCGACCTATCGGATCCGACCCACCCCGGATCCAAATCTGCACGGCGCCATAGCTCCGAACCCGTGGTATGGGTCGGAGAAGGAGCTAAGGGGCGAAAAGGTCAAGCCCTCCCGGTTGGGGGGCTAGGAGCACTCCCATTTGCATTTGGGCCTGGATGAATTTCCTCATCATCCGTCCATATCAGCTTCGCTCATAGAAAAGGTCGATCTAGAGGAGGCCACCAAGCGGACCTAGAGAGCCGCCTCGGTGACCTCCTGGAAGGGCTAGCCTCCTCCTCCTCGGGTCCAGGAGAGAAACGAGGGAGTGGAGCCGAGGAGGAGGAAAGCTAGAAGGCACAGGGAAGCCCGCTTAGATGGAGGAGCCGAACTGGAAGCTTCGCCTCCTCTTGTGGTGCTTCTCCTGTGCCTCTCCTTCTGTCTCTCCCTAGAAGAATCCTTCCTCCGGCAACTTTAAGGGAGGTTGAGTCCCAGCCGGAGGGGAGAACTCACAGCAACAGGTTGCTGACTGGAGGGCAGAGGCAAGCAGTATCTGGGGTAAAAGACCCGCCAGCACCAACTTCGACCTCCGTTCCCTTAAAACCCGGGTTGAACCCTGCACAAATGGTACAACCAGAAGACAGGTGTTCAACCCCAAGATGACGACCGAGTGTGGCCATCTGCTGGGGACAGCTTATGGCCACACTCGTACATTTCAAAAACAGCCTTAGGGGCTTCAGACATTACACCTAAGGCCTAAACACACACACACAAACAAACTACGAAAACCCGAGAAAAATTAACTAAAGAGGGAGGAAAGCCTTAACCACACACAACTCTAACTATATTAATAACAAAAATAGAGAATTTGAAAAATTTTCCTGTCAGAAAAACTACACTTATCTCAAACCACGCCAGGAGCTCTAGAATTCGTTCTTGAAAAGCGGCAAACGAAATCTGAGGTCAGTCAGGGCTTGGCAAGGGGTTATGGGTAAGAGGGAGGAGCTAGGAGCTCGGAGCCTAAGCTTTTGAATTGCCGGCTCGGATCCGAGATCGGATCCGATACCCACAGGTTGCAGACGAATGAAGCCTAACATAACTAAAGAAAGCCTTGTGATTATCCTTAGTGTCCTGTGCAATTTTTCTCTCGAAGCTGGCCGATTTTATGAGTGCCTGTAGTTTTTTGCCAACACTGATCAGAGATGCCTTTCCTTTTTGGGATTTTGCTCAGTCATGTAGTAGCTTCCTCCTTCTATTGTATAGTTTGTTTATGGTTGGGGTCCA
>NC_056736.1:671546759-671629259 GCF_019279795.1 Protopterus annectens
GTAGCACCTTGTAGGTTATCGCCAAGCTCTTTTAGGAGATCCTTCTAAAGTCGGGTGAAATGTGACAAATTCAGCGACTGCAAGGTAAAGGCTGCTGAGGAGAAAGTACGCTTCCCGTACCTGTCCATCATGCAAGATTCCTTGTTCGGTGGATGGACAGATGCAGAAGTTTTAGCTAACTCATTCTTTGTGGCCGCAGCCACCACCATCGCATCTGCTGGAACTCCCTTAGTTAGATACTGTCTGTCCTCTGGGGCCGTAATAAATTTATTTGGCCTCCGTGGAACGGTGTCCACTAATTCTGGAGAGTCCCACATCTTTCGACTCACTACACCCAGAAGAGGGTCAAAAGGTGGAGACACCCAAGAGGTGGAGGGGTGAGAAACAAATGCCTCCAGGTATACTGACTCTTCAGAAGGGGAAAGGGACTTCCAGCCACCCCTCTGCTTAAGGATCTCCAGGATGTCTGAAAAGGAGACATCCTCACAGGGCGACTGTAGTGACCCTTCTGAATCCTCCAAGTCAGTATCAGAAGTAACAGACTCAGGGGAGTCTACATGCTTCCTCTTACACTGCCTCTTCCAAGGGACCTACTCGGGGGGGGGGGGGGGGGTGCTCCGGGGAGGAGGTATCAAAAGAGGATATTCCACCCAATGGGGTTTCCTGGGGAACTGGCTCTCTACTCTGGGGGTGATGGAGGGGTGGACACCAGCCCTTGAGGGGAAGAGAGGCTAGAGCCAAAGATGGAGCAGACTCAGTGGAGAGCACACGCCGCATTACCTCAAAGGCACTGTGGTCCTGGGCCGGGAGATCTATGCGGCACTGAGGAGGGTGGCACCAAGGCTGATGTGGAAGCCAAACTCACCTGAGCCGAGGTTCCGAGTGGGAGAGGCGGTTCCGACATGGGTCCGACTCGACTCTCTACTCCGGAGCCGACCAGGGGGTGTCGGCCCCCACATTCCTCGACGGAAGACAGCGTCGAAAAGATCGGAGCAGACATCAGAAGCAGAGATATCAGTAGTGATCACTGGCTCCGGCGGTTCCAGCACAACTTCCATACTCTCTGGCTCCGAATTCGTCCGAGTCGGAGGAGGAATCGACGATATATGAGGTACAGCTGTCTGCTCCATGATCCAATGGGCTGGGCTCGAGAGACTTTCTGCTAGGGCCAGAGTCCGGAGCAGCCGCTTCACAACCCGCTCCACATCATCGTCTGACAATCTGGAGGACTGAGAAGAATGGCTTGAAGACTTGTGACTACCTGCCACAGACTGTAGCAAAGGAGATTGTGGCACAGAATAGACAGGCTACAAAGATGGTGACAGACTCCTTTTTCGGCTCCACAATGGTTCCGAAGAAGCAGATGGAACCGAGGGAGGACCAGACTTGTCAGAACCCGTAACTTTTGGATCCGAGGATACTGAAACTTTGAAAGTGCTTGACGGCTCAGACACCAGAGCCGACGAAGCAGACTTTTTTGATTTTTCCACTTTTGAAGTCTGATTACCATCATCCATTTTCAACAAGCCCCTTAAAATGAGCTCATTTTTCCTCTCCTGTAAGACCCTGTCACTGAAACTATGACAAACAGAGCAGGTGTCTTGGAGATGGATAGGTTCTAGACAATAGACACAAATTGTGTGCCCATCCATTATGGACATTTTTTGAGCGCATGAATCGCACTTTTTAAATCCAGATTTATGTTCTTTAACAGATTCTTTTGACATATTTAACTGTCAAAAAACAACTAAAACAACAGTGCAAAAACTAACTATCAGGAAAAGTTAAGCAAGACAGAAAGGTATTTATTAATGTTATATTTCTTTCTTTTCTTGTTTTTTTATACAAAGAGGATAGGGAGGAGGAAAAGTCTCTAAATTAAACGACAATCTCCTCCAACCCGAAGAGACACCTCTAATTTAAACAGTGACTCCTTAAGGGGGGAAAGGGAAAGTGAAAGAATCCTCTAACTGAAATGGATTCTCTAACTAGAAAAAAGGGAAAGAGACAAAACAAGGCCTAAAAAGCAGCCATAAAAGAAAATAAAATGAAATCCGAAAAACACCCCCAAAAAAAGGACACTGTACTATAAGTGGGACAAGTAAACTAGGATGTAACAGTAAGTTTCAAGAAGTAATACCAAAATACAGTATAATATTAAATTTTTACTAGCCTGAGCCATCAAAGATAATCCTGAAGCTTCAAGCGGCAAACGAGATCTGAGGACCACCTGCTAAGCACCATGGGATAGGTTATAGCCTCGAGCCAGTAGAAGCTCTCGAGCTTTAGTATACAGCCGAGTCGGAGCAGAGTTCAGCTCCGAACCTAACCAGCAAGAATGAAGGCGAGACAGGACAATATAACATCTACATATATATATATATATATATATATATATATATATATATAAACATAACATATACATATATATATATATATATATATATATATATATATATATATATATATATATACAAACATATATATATATATATATAAACATTCCTGAAAACAATGGAGGGGATAAATGTATCTCCAAACACCATCATACTAGGTGACTTCAACTACCCTAATATAGACTGGGAACACTACTCAAGCCCAAACACTCTAGCCCAAAGGTTCCTGGAGTTCATAAACTCAAATGCCATGGAACAACTAGTCACCATCCCCACAAGAGGAGAAAACATACTTGATCTCATCATCACGAACATGGGATCACAATGTTCAACACCGGAAGTATACCCCTCACTGGTGAGATCAGATCATAAACTAATCTCGCTGGAGGTCCTCATCCCGGCCCGACCTGAAATAAAAAGACCACAGTGAAAACTTCTCAAAAGCCGACTTCACACTTCTAAAAACTAGTGTGGTCTCCTTTAAGGCCCCTGAGCCAGTGGTAAACATTACTCAAACCGCTGAATCACTTACAAATGCCTTCTACCAGCACCTACAGGACTGCATGGATCAGGCAATCCCAAACAAAACTAAGACTCTTTGTACCAAAGGCAAGCGCCCAGTCTGGTGGACCCCAGCCATAAACAAGCTCTACAACAAAAGGAGGAAGCTACTACAAGATAGAGCAAAAACCTTGAAAGGTAAGACACCTTTGATCATTATAAGTAAAAACTAAGAGCTCTCATAAAATCATCCAAGGCAAATTTTGAGAGAAAATCGCCAAGGACTCAAAAGACAATCATAAGGCCTTCTTTAGCTATGTTAGAAACCTAGGAGGAAACTCCCAGATATGCTCAGAATTAGTTCAAAATGATGTGAAGATTACTGAACCTACACACATTGCCAACATACTGGCTGACAGGTTCAGTGCAAACTTCTCCCAAAAGGAGAGATATCTATACCAGAGGATTGTAGCCCCCAAACATCTCCAACGCCCAGGTGAGAACTGCTCTCTCCAAAGCAAAACACAGCATCCATGGGACTGGATGGTGCCCCGGCTGTGTGCTCCACTTAACTCAATGAGGAATTAAACCTGCAGTTAGGACAGCTGTTTAATCTTAGCCTCACCTCAGGATACGCACTAAAGGAGTGGCGACGCGACTGTGGTCCCACTTCACAAGGGCGGTGCCTCCACCGACCCTGGAAATTACCGTCCCATTAGCTTGACAAGCCTTATCTGCAAAGCCATGGAGAGGATCATAATGGAACTCATAAATAAAGACATAGGGAACTTGCAGACTTTGGATCCAACCCAGTTTGGCTTTGTCAAAGGCAGATCATGCCTTTTAAACTTGGTTGACTTTTTCGAGACAGTCACCAAGGCCATTGATGAGGGAAAGGCAGTTCATACAGCCTACCTTGACCTGGCAAAGGCCTTCGACACAATACCCCACTCAGGTATCATCAAAAAACTCATCAGCTTGAATGTAAACCCATACATCACAAGATGGGTTGCAAACTGGCTAAGTGACAGAACCCACAGGGTCAGAGTTGCTGGAGCCATGTCAGACTCAAAGCCTGTCACAAGTGGTGTCCCACAGGGCTCAGTCCTGGGTCCACTCTTGTTCGGCATCTATTTTTCTGAAGTACAAGCAAACACAGGAGGGTTAAGGCTGACAAAGTTCGCAGATGACTGCAAACTGGGTGCCATAGTCGAAAACACATCTGACACAGATATCCTTCAGAAGGGCCTCACAGAAACGGATAACTGGAGCCAGAGCCATGGCCTAAAGTTAAATGCCAAGAAATGCATAGTCATACCCTTCGGGAAAAACAAGGTTACCCCTAGCTACCATATAGGTGGCAATCCACTGAGCACAGAAGAAGTCATCAGGGATCTGGGGACCCAGGTTGACAGTAGCCTTTCGTTTGACACTCATGTTGCTAAAGTAGTTAGGAAAACCTTCTACATTGCCCACCTGATCATGAAGGGATTCACATCTAGATCAAGGGAGGTCATCGTCCCCCTGTACTCATCAATCATTAGACCTATGATTGAGTACAATGCCCCATTCGGAATGTATCTGACCCGACACCTGCAGCAGCTGGAAAGGCCCCAAAAGTTCCTCACCAAAAGGATAAAGGGTCTCAAAAATATGTCTTATGCTGCCCGACTGAAAGAACTCCAGCACTATTCAGTCTCATACCGCTTGCTCAGAGGTGACCTGTGCCTGACATATAAGGCCATGTCAAACCCTGATTTGATGAATATGCTTCACCTCAAAAAATCTAGATCCCTCAGAACCACAAGGGCGGGAGACTTAAACCTTGACACGGTTATTAATAGAACGTGCTGGAGGGACAGATTCATCACCCAGAGACTCCCTATGCTGTGGAACAAAATCCCGGTACATGTGAGGCAGAGCACCTCGCTGGCCTTGTTCAAGAGGAATCTTGACCAATGGATGGGGGATCGCAGATATACCCCAGGGATTACTTCAGTGTCACTGCTTGACAGAGGCACAGCAAAATAATAGGCATAGTTTTATTCAAACTAAAGGGGTGGCGAAAGCCAAATAACTATGGGCTAGGCTTATAAATGCCCTTGGGCAGATAGCCTAGTATGAACCTATGAACTAAAAACAAGAGGTTTTAGAAGAGAAGTAGTGAATATTTCGAAAAAAAGTGTGAAAATATTAGACTAAGCTTGAGAGCAGGCCCAACACGTCTTGAAACTCTACACGGCAATCTTGATCTGAAGGGAAGGGATGAGAGGCACTATGGGTAACCTTAGCTCGAGAGTTTCTGGCTGGTGTGAGCTTGTTATATCGGCCAAGTTGGTTGCGAGGACGTAACTGAATCCCAACTTTTATGAACGAATGAAGATTGATAACATCAGATAATGTCTTTGATCCTCCAGGAAAAAAATATTCTGAAGACAGCAGAATACAGCAGCTTGAACCGCACACCTACTTCTCAACACTCCCTGATTGCTGGTATAAATTTACTTCTCTTCTGCCTCATGTATAGTGAAAAATATGGTATGTACTCACCATAACGTTCCATAAAATAATTTGGTGACCTAAGGGTAAAGGCCGCTGAAAAAAAGATATGCTTCTTGTATCTGTCCATCTTATGGGACTCCTTGTTCAGTGGATGGACAGAAGAGGTATCTGCTAATTCCTTCTTTGTGGCTGCCGCAACCACCATAGCTTCAACTGGCATGCCCTTAGTCAGGAAAGGTTTGTCTTCCGGTGCAGTGATAAACTTACTGGGCCTCCGCGGAACTGGTTCCATCGATTCTGGAGAGTTGCACACCTTTTGACTTACTACACCTAGCAGCAGGTCGAAGTGCAGAGACACCCAAGAGGCGGAAGGTCGGGAACCGAATGTGTCCAGGTACATGGACTAGTCTTCAGAAAGAGAAAGGGATTTCCAGCCACCTCTCTGCTTGAGGATTTCCAGGATGTCTGAAAATGGACATCTTCAGGGGGGGGACTGTGGGGACCCCTTCCGAGTCCTCCAAGGCTGTGTCCAATGTCAGGGACTCAGGGGAGTTTAAATACTTCCTCATGCAAGTCCTCTTCCGAGGGACCTCCTCCGAGGGGTGCTCTGGAGAGGTTTCGGAAGGGAGGAGTCACCAGAAGGGGTGCCCTGGGGGATTGGTTCCCTATGCTTGGGGAGGAGGGGTGGTTCAGAGGTGGACACTGGCCCAGAAGGGGAAGGAGCAACTGGAGCCGAGGGTGGAGAGGTCTGAGAGGACAGCACACATCACCTTGAAGGCAACATGATCCCAGCCCGACAGAGTTTCCGGCTCCGAAGAGCCAGATCATCTCCTCCAAACCGAGGGTGATGGTTCTGAGGCCAATACAGGTGCGAAACTCACCTGCGCCAAAGCTCTGAGTGGGAGAGTAGGATCTGACAAGGGTCTGAGAGAAGGTGGTATCGACGGGATCAGAGCTGATGTCAGACCCGAGAGACCCGGGGTTTTCGGATCAGATGGATCCACCACAATGACCTCCATGCACTCTGGCTCCTAACTCAGGCGAGTCGAAGGAGGATGTCCTGAGTAGCCTCTTCACCACCATCTCCATATCATTATCCGAAAGGCTCCTGGATGATCAAGAGGAATGAGTGACCAATCGGTGACTGCACGCCACAGACTGGAGAAGCAAGGATTGTGTCACGGAACACACCGATTCCAAGCAGCGAGACCTGGATCTTTTATGGCTCCTAGATGATTCTGAAGATACTGATGGAACCAAAGGAGATAAAGCCTTGTCAGACCCAAAAGCAATAGAATCCAACAAGCTTGACGATTTGTCTTTGTCCTTCGACGATTCCGAAATCAGAGACGACAAAGATGCCAATTTGGAAGGTTTGTCAGTGTTTTCTACCGGATTCCCTTCCTTCTATGCCTCAAAAGGCCCTTTCAATAATCCACTCAAGATTAGCTTGTTCTTGCGCTCTTGCAGGACTCTAGAGTTAAAACCATGACAAATGGAACAAGAATCCTGCAGGTGAACAGCTCCCAAACAGTATATGCAGCTGGTGTGACCATCGATTAGAGACATCTTTTGGGTGCAGGATTCACACTTCTTGAATCCAGAAGGCTTGGATTCTTTAGAAGCTTCCTTGGACATATTTACCACAAAATGCAACAGCGATCAACAAAAAGCTACTATAACAGAGATATAGAGTGGAAAGAGAAACTCAGCCAAAAAAACAGACAGCAAATATATATATTTTTTTTTTGAAAAGGGAAAGAAACAGGAGGAGGAGATTCTCAAAGTCAAACGAAAACTCCTCCAAACGAGGAGATGCCTCTAACTTAAACAGCTAGCTCTTTAGTAGAGAAGGGAAAGAAGGTAAAGCCCTCTAACTAAAACGGGCTGAAAGGGGGAATGAATCCTCTAACTTAAACGGATTTATAAGTTAGAAAGAGGAGGAAGGGTAGGCCTGAAAAATAAAGAAATGATGACCTCAACAATAAACAGCAACTAAGCAGGCGACAGAAAGAGGGACAGACAAACAGATTCTACTAACCTACAGAAAAAAATATTCTACCAAATAACAATATTTTACAAGAAAATATATGAAAAAACAATCTAACTTAGCCCGAGACAGTCGTCAGCAATCCTGAAGCTTCAAGTGGCAAACGAGATCTGGGTAACTCTTGCTAGGCATGTTGGGATAGGGTCTAGTCTTGAGCCAGTGGAAGCTCTCGAGCTTCAGAATGTGGCAGAGTCCAACCAACCAGCAAGAAGGAAGGTGAGATAGGGACAACATAACATTATTTTCCACAAACACTCTGCTCACTCCAATTTTTAATACTTTTCTCTTATGCCACTGTTTTGTCAGAATCAACTCTTTCTGCTGGTATGACTGCATCTTTACTACAAAAGGGACTGGCTGCATTCTCATGACCAGGTGTGAATTATACGCGTGCCCTTTTCAATTATCAACTCCTGCTGTGGAATATCAGTCCAGTTGCTTATTTGTGCTTTCATAAAACTAATACAGTCTGCTCCTTCCAGTTGTTCTAGTACAGCAGAAAATTTAAAGTTTTCTCTATGTGCTTTGTCTTCTAACACTATTTTTTAAACAGCTCTTACTGAGGGCCTCATACTTGGCCAGCTTTTCTTTCTTCATTACAACCACTGATTTTTTTCAATTTTTACTTCATCTGAATAGCTAGTTGAAGCCTCTTTCGTTTTTTCCCCCAGTTGTTTGTAATTTAATATGTTACTTCGATGTTTCATTTATTTTAACCACCTGTGAGTACATTTCATTTTTTTCTTTAAATTACCGGAAGCCATCTCTTCAACCAGAACTGAAGCTTGAACTGCTTTTTGGTGAATAGCTGCAGACTCCTTCCCAGGAAGTGCTCTCTTTTCTTCTTTTCTGATTAATACTCTTTTAGGTACTCCAAATTTCTTAGCTACTGGTATCTAGGTAGTGTACTTACTAGCAAGTAATTGAATTTTATCCAAATATCAGTTTCATTGACACTTATTTTTCTCAGTTTCTGTTTTCACGCTTGGAAGGCTGAAATTCAGCTGATGATCAGTGTGCAGCCATCTCGGAAATCGCTGTTGGCAGGTCTTGATATACAGAAAGCATTCAATACAGTTAGTTGGTATTTCATGAATAGGGAATTGGAAGCAATTACATTCCCTCTCAGAATAATAGGGTTAATTATCTTTACTTATTTTACATTTCTTAATCAGGTTAGTCCAACTGAGTTTGCAAACAAACCCATTTTCAGTGGAGACCAGAGGGGGAAAGCCCCAGCAAACATAAGTAAAGATAAAGTGACAATATACAAATATTAAATATCACAATACAAAATAATTGTAAAAAAGAAAATATTAACTATTTGCATTGCATTGATTGTAAGCAACCCATTTTCAGTGGAGACCCAAGGGGAAAGAGCCCGAGCAAAGATAAACATATAGGACAAAAACTACTAAAAATAATGTAAAAACAAAATTAATTAGAGAGAGAAAAACAAAAGAAAAAATTATGCACATTAAGGGTTGCACTGATAGCAGTGGTCTAACTTCACTAAATATAAGAGTAATGTGAGGTTCATAGGTTGGTACTAGGCTATCGGCCCTAGGGCCTATACAAGCCTAGCCATAGCAATTCCCTGGCTATTTCTTCCCACAATATTTACTTCCAAAAAATATAAACGTTGTTCAAATGGAAGAAAATGTACAGACATTGATAGGAAGTGTGTGTGGGAGGGAATAAATAGTGTGGAGAAGGGGGAGAGAAACGAGGGGGCTATAGTAGAGCTACAGTAGTAGAGCTGAGGATTTAGGTGGTTAGTTTAAGCAGAAGTTACTAACAGAGAAAGAAAGTTAGGAGATGCAATAGGTTATACAGTAGGAAACACTAAGACTACATGTGGTCAAGCAAAGGCATAATTTCAAGTTTAGTAGGTGGGATTTAAGTTCCTTTTTAAAACAGGAAAAGGAAAAGGTTAGATCTAATATGGACAGGGAATTTGTTCCAATTTAGTGAGGCAGTGTGTTTGTAAAGTAGTTTGCCAATATTCCTTTTGGGTTTATAAACTGAGAGAAGATGCTGGTCAGCACTCGAGAGAGGCCGGGGGGGCAGACAGTCATATGGGAGGCGAGAGCAGGGCAGGCAGAGGGGTTGTAGAGTATGGAAAGGGTAGTGCGGAGTTGTGATTGTAGGAGAAGGTCCGTAAATTCCAGCCACTGTATTTTGTTTAGTGAGAGGCAGTGATGTGACGACAGTGGTTGGCTTAGAATAAAACTGGCAATTTTGTTGTATATTTGATTCAGTTTTTGCATTGAGGTAGTTTAGATACTGTTAAGGATGGGGGAAGTGTACAGAAGGCTAGGTAAGAGAAATGCCTGTGCAAGTGTGCATTTAGTGGCAGTAGTCAGGAATTTTTTGTTCCTATAAAGTAGTCCCAAGTTTTTAATGTTTTTTTTTTGATGGCCTGTTGTATGTGAAAGTCAAATTTTAGTATGTCATCAATTACCACAAGCAGTTTGGTGTGTGAGGCAGGGGAGATAATGGTGCCATCTAGGGAGGAAAGAGAAAAGTTGGATTTAAGGTGAGAGAGTGTCTGAGGTAGGAAGAGAAGGAGCCGAGTTTTCTTTGGGTCAAGGATCAGTTGATTATTTCTGAGCCATTTTTCAACAGAGATAAAGGAATTCTGTGTTAGTGTGTGTAGTTCAGAGATAGTATTGCAGATAGATACGAGACTAGAGTAGTCTGCGCATTATATTACACACAAGAGACTGCAGGATGAATGTAGGCTGTTGGTAAAAATGTTGAAAAGGAGCGGAGCGGTCCAAGTATTGAGCCTTGGGGTACTCCTGTTTGAACAGCAAGGAAGGGTGAGAGAAAGCCTGCTGTCATCTAACAGCTTGTTTTCTGCAAGTAAGGTAGGATTGAAACCAGCCAAGAGTAGAAGGAGAGAGGTTTAGGTCTGAGAGTTTGTTAAGAAGGATGGAATGAGACAGTGTTGAACGCTTTAGAGAAATTAGGAGGATATATGATGAGTCAAGAGGCAAGAATGATGGTGGGAGGGTTCCTCTCCTATAAGCTGTGTTTAAACAGAGGAAACAGACAGTGTGTCCTCTTTCTCCTTTGTGACTTGCTTTATATTTAGAGCCACTGAAAAGGAAATAATGAATGCATAAATTCAATGATGTAACTGGGAGGGTAATGAAGAAAAGTTACTTTTACCTGTAGATGATATTTCAAATTTGATAAATCCAGAAAAGGACATTCCTGTGCTGTGGAACAGCTTGAAACAGTTTCTCAATTCTTTTCTGGATATAAAACTAATGAAGGTAAAACAAGGGCTAAAGAAGTAAACTATGTAGCCATATATGAACTGGTTCAAGCAACATCCACTTTCATGGAGACATGATAAGATTAAGTATTTAATTGTTTGGATTAAAAAGGAGTCTGTTATGCCAGCTAAGGATACGTGGGAAGAGACTAAAAGATAATGTAAAAACTGAGAAACTGTAAGCTCTTGATTATGGATATGGGTACTAAGATGCAAGCAGTGAGAAATGTTTTTAGTGCCTTTAGTTTTATACATAGGTCAGGCATATTGTTACCAACAAATGGATAAGTTATGAAAGACATTTAATAAAAAGTTCAAAGAATTTATTTGGGAGGGAAAATGGCAAAAGTTAAGCAGGATAATTTGATGCTCTCTATAGGGCAAGGCAGGATTGCCTTTTTTCAAGGGATTTGCAGCTACACATTAAGGCTTACATATGTTGTTGTTCTTTCGGCTTTTCCCGGTTAGGGGTCGCCAAAGCGGAACTCTGGTCCGCTAATGAGTGGCAATAGATTTTTACGGTGCTGAGATGCCAGCCCGACGCCCAACCTTCAACGAAGGCACGCCCATTCACATATATGCACGTGAAATGTGTGCGTGTGTATATCCTCACCACACACAAACACAAGCAAAAAGTTGCAAATCAAAGTGGCCTGATGATGAAATGGGGAAATTCAAGAAATAAGGAGGGATTAGGACTCTGGATGCAGATCTTTTAAAGAGAATGACAACCACATAATATTCATAATGTTGCAGAAAATATTTTTAGAAAGGAGATTTTTCCAATAGGGATGATTTCAAGTAGAAGTATAGAAAATACGCAAGATGGAGAAAAATTTGAAGATGAACCAAGGTATTAGAAGTGAATAACCATGGAAGAGAAGGGAAAGGTCTGAAAGATGTCTGGACAGTAGGACAGAGACTGCTTTCCCTACTATGGATTGATAGCAGAGTATATGTAAGCAGAAAGGGATAGGGGAGTGCTAAGTGGGAAAAACCTAGCTCTATTTGAGTTTAAAACAGAAACTTAAAAAAAGATTAGGGAGACATACAAAATAATGCACGACAGCTATAAGAATCAGTCAAAGTCAGAAAAAAATGGGAAAAGATAATGGAAAGGCAATTTATAAAGTAACAATAGGAAGGCATGTGTATGATCCCAAGTATGGCATAAAATCCAGAAGGTTTAGGATTGTTACACAGGACTATTTGCATAGGTATCTTAATACCCAAAACAGAGATCAGGGGCTTTTTTTCCTTAGGTAGGTAGGTAGCAAATGCTGAAGGTGTGATGGGAAAGAAAGAGAGATAATCAAGTTTTTTTGGGAGTGTAATGAGCTTCCAGATTTCAAAACTAGCCTACAGAGCATAAAAAAATATTGGGGAAGCAAACTATGGAAATTATTCTTTTCAGCCAAGATACAGGATGTGAATTGTCGAGACATAGTAACGTCTTATTACATTTAAAGCTACCACCTGCCAAAAAAGCAATTACTTGAATACGAAAATCAAAATCAAAACCAACTGTAACTGAAGTAATGAATATTGTTAAAGAGATTTATAGAAAGGGAAAGGAAAAAATTACATTGAAATAAATGGAATTTGTGGGAATAATATACACTGAATAATGTTTAGGAGGAGGAGTGAAGCTTTAAGAGAAGGTAGGAACTAAAAAATGTATGTAATGTTAGAATGACTGACAAATGTTATAAAGAAATATATATGCACAGTTAAATAACATCATAGATACATTTTTATTAGTAAAGTCGTTTATCTGATGTTATATGGCTGTATTAAACACTAACTAATGGTGGACATGATATTTCTGAAAGTGTGTTTAGGGTTTGAGATGGCAAGAATATGCATTCTGATGAAGTCCTCGGAAAGACACAAAAGGGCTTAATTTGTTTTAACAAACAAGTAGTAGTTTAATACACCACCTGTGGATTCAGACTAGTTTTTTGTTGGATTTATCAAACACAAAATATCATATACAAATAGAAATTACTTTTTTTTTCCAGCAAATATCTTTATTAAATTATCACATATGACAGGCAATAGAGAGTTATGCACTTGCCATAACTTGGCATCTGTGTTGTCCTATGTCAACATTCACCTCGATAAGGTC
The DNA here is from genome assembly GCF_019279795.1 of Protopterus annectens. Taxonomy (NCBI): domain Eukaryota; kingdom Metazoa; phylum Chordata; order Ceratodontiformes; family Protopteridae; genus Protopterus; species Protopterus annectens. Next base: position 671,559,623 of record NC_056736.1, read on the forward strand.
TAGGATCTGACATCGGATCCAAGCCAGCAACCTTCAACAGATGGATCCAAGGCTCTAGCTCCTCTCTTTCCCTAGATGCCCTGCTGCCCTCTAACTCTCAGATCATGTTTGCCCAGCTAATCCTAAAGCCTACTCCTGCAAGGTAGAAAGAAACCACTCAAACTTCCTCGAAGATTAAATAAGGCAGGGGGACGGTGGGTGAAAAACGTGATAGCTCCATCTGATGTTATCCATGTCATCATTCATCATGACAGGGTCAGAGTCCCCAGCTACCAATTACCCTGGAAGGCCTCAAGGAAGCATGTGTCAGAGAACAGTGGTGCCAAAGGAAGCCCTGCTCCTGGAAATCAAATCCAGTTTGCAATGAGATATAAAGGTTTAAGGATTAGACCAAATGGCAGCAGCACAAATGTCATCAATCGAAAACCTTGCTAAAAAGGTTGAAGAAGTTGCCACAGACCAGGTAGAATGAGCCCTTACATTTCCTGGAACTTCAAGGTGGTTAAGGTTGCAGACCATGAATATGCAGCCAGATAACCATTTAGAAATAGTGACTTTAAAAACTGGAAGGTCACGTCTGTTAGGGTAAAAAGCCACAAAAAGCTGTTCTGACTTAACAAAAACCTTTTGCCTTGTCCAGGTAGAACTGCAACTGTCAGTGAACGTCCAATGCATGTAAGATATACTCCTCCTTGTTGGAATAGCTGGGAAAGAATACAGGAAACTGAATACCTTGATTCAAACATGACTCGGAAGCAATCTTGGGCAAGAAGGAGAGGTTTGTTCTAAGACAGACTTTGCCCATGTGAAAAATCATATAAGGAGGAGTAATGGTGAAGGCTTGCAGTTCTGAAACCCTCCTAGCTGATGTAATAGTGACAAGAAAAGCAGTTTTCCATGACAGAAACTTGAGATCACAGGAGCAAGCAGGTTCAAAGGGGCTCATAGTCAGAGATTGCAGAACCAGTGTGAGGTCCCAAAGAGGCGAAGGATCCTTAACCGGTGGCCGAAACAGAAAAAACCCTTTCATAAAAGCTTTACAAAGTCTAGAGAAAAGGTAGGCTCGGAGCTCTCATGAAAATTGGAAATCACCACCACCTGAAGCTTAATAGTGGAAAAACGTGCTCCCACTTGAAAAAGTGAGGTCAAAACAAGATTATATCTGAAACTGAAGTAGAAAAGGGATCCAGATTCCTGTACCTTGCCCAGATGGAGAACCTCTTCCATTTACTACTGTTAACCTTCCTAGTGGAGGGTTTCTGAGAGGCCAAGATGATATGTTTAATGGGAGATGCTAGCCTGCACTGTTTGATGATCAATGGAACCATAGGAAACAATGCGGTTAGACGAAGGGCCTGACGATTCAGGAGAGGAAGCCAGGACAAATGGGAGATTAGATCCTGACTGGGATCTAGTACCAAAGATGGGTACTTCAGATGTGACCTGATGAAGGGGAACCATAGCTGACACGGCCAGAAAGGGGCAATGAGGATAAGGGATATCCTCAGGTGATGTGCTTTCTGCAGAACCCTGAGTATCAGGGGAACAGAAGGATAAGCATAAAGGAGACCAATCCTGAGGGGGGATCAGGGCAAAATACCTGCTGCATTTGTGGTTGGCTAGAGAGGCAAAAAGGTCACAGCATGATTGACCACATCAGTCGAAAATCTGCTTAATCACTGAAGGATTGAGGAACCACTCACGAGAATTTGGGATACATCTGCTGAGCCTGTCGGCCAACATGCCGGAACTCCCAGGTATGTGCTCTGCAATAAGGAAGCGGCCGGAAGGCATCGCCCATTCCCACACTCTTATGGCCTCTCTGCACAACGGGTAAGAATGTGTTCCCCAGTTTGCTGAGGTACCAGACGACTGCCACATTGTTTGAATTGCAATCATCCCTAGGGGAAGGCAGTCCTGGGAGGCTTGCAACTATAGAAGAACTGCTCTCATTTCTAGGACATTTATATGGATTTTGGTCTCTACTGGGGACCATGTGCCTTGGACAGTCTTCCCTTGAAAATGTCCCCCACCCCAAAAGGGAGGCGTCCATGGCCACTGTGGCCGTGGGCAGAGGGAGAGAAAAGGGCCTGCCTAGAGAGAGATCCTGAGACTGAAGCCACCACTGGAGGTGACGTCTGCACAAAGGTGTCAGTTTTCTGGTAACAGACAGGGAATGAAATGGAGCCGACCATTGGACAGCTAAGGTCCATTGTAATACACTCATGTGGTACCTGGCCAGGGGAACTAAGTGGGTGGCTGAATCCATGGACCCAAGAGCCCAAAGGACAAGCCAGACTGAGGCTGTGACAGATTCAGAGATTGCAGCCTTACCCTTGCACAGAATCCAATTGATACAAGATCAGGTCACGCAGATTTTAAAACAGAGTCTAAGCGAACCACTGTGAATTCCAATTGTTGAGTGCTAGTCAGATTGGATTTTGCAAGGTTGACAGTTATCCCCTACAGATGGAAAAGGGAGAGAATATAATGAACCACTTGAATCAGAAGATGCCTCAATAGAAATGTGAGGAGCCAATCGTCTAGCTACAGGAAGATCTGGAACCCCTTGCAGTCACAGGTGAGCTGCTACCACTGCCATACATTTGGTGAACATGTGGGGGACTGTGGTGAGACCAAAAAGTAGGGCTCTGAACTGGAAATGATTGGCCCCTAGCCAGAAGCGAAGATGTCTCCTGGAAGGCCTGTTTATTTTGATGTGATGGTAGGCATCCTCGAGGTCCAAAGGGCACATCCAATCATCCTTGCATAAAAGTGGCAGAATGGACTGAGCAGTGACCATCCGGAACTTAAATTTCTTCACTGAAAGACTGATCTCACCAAGATCCAGAAGAGGGCACAGGTCCTATGTCTTTTTTGGCACTAAGAAGAAACGAGTAAGTGCCAGATCTTCTTTGCCCTGCTGGGACCTCTTGGATTGCACTTTTTAGAAGTTATTGTTGAACTACTTCGATGGCCAACTCCCTTTGACTGGGTGGCATGTCTGGGAGGTAACGTCTTGCTGGAGGAGCTTCCGAAAAACAAACAAAATGACGCCACTTAAGCTGCAAATATTATACATCACAGACACCATTGAAACAACTGTAGTTGCAAACATTATACCTCACTTAAAATCTATCCAGTCATTGTTAGTTAAGTATTATATGGCTCATTCAAATCCTGCCTCTTAAACCTTGATCCTTCTTCTGCATATATTGTTCCCACAAGTCCCATTTTTCTCCTATGTAGTTTGCTCCTTCCCTTTTCTAAAAATCCCAATTCCAGTTGTTTTATCTCTGTTACTATAGTCACTACTTCTAGTAAAGTTGGTCTAGACTTTGCTTTCCATTTTCTAGTAATTGCTTTTTTGGCATCCACCATATTTAGACTCAGCAAGGCTTTACTATCTTCTAGGCAATTCCGATTCTGTATCATAGCTCAAAAAAATCATCTCCACAGTGACTCCAATCTGCTCACCCAGCATCTCCACCAGAGTGGTCTGCAGGAATTCCCTCAAGTCCACCAGCTCATTACACTCCCAAACAAATATCCTCCCAGCCACCTCTTTTTTGCCGATCATACCTCCAACATTTGCTATACACCTCAGGAAAATTTTTTGGAGTCTATTTTGGGTATAAAAATACCTATGTAAACACTTCCAGGCAAACATCCTAAATCTTCTAGACTTTGTTACATATTTGGGAGATATACATATATCCCCCACTATCTCTTTGTGAATTGCTTATCCAGTCTCTCTCTTCCCAATTCTTTCTAAGCTCCTCAGATTGATTCATAATTTTCATGCAATATTTTATATGTTTTACTAATTATTCCTTTTTTTAACTGCAGCTTCTGTTCTAGATGCTATTAAAAACTCTACCAGTGCTGGTCTTTCATTAAAGACCACCCTCTATTCCTTTCTCTTTGCCTATACTCTTGATATCAGTCCTTGATAGGGAAGGCAATCCCTAACTTCCAGTCCAAATAAATTATTGGCCTCTTCTCATCTTATTACCTTTCCCTTGCTAGTTATTTTCTCCAAATACCTTGGTTCCTTTGCCAGTTTTCTCAAATAAATTCCATCCCCCTCTTGCCTATTACATGTATCCCTAACCATAGTCATCCCTATCGGCAGATCTCTTTTTCTCCATTGTCATGCTGATTTAGTTCTTAGAATACTCCCTGCTATTTTATGAATATAATACTCTGTATGATTTGTGTTATTCTCCTTAAGAGTCTGCATTCAAAATCCCAATATCTCCTTATTTCTTGAGCTTCCTCCCTGCATCATCATTTCTTTCCACTTTGAATTACAGTTTTCTGCTTGTGCTTTGTGTGACAAACCAAAATGCTGCCAGCCCAGCTAGCTGGAATTTTGTAAATATATGTCACTTGAAAATATTAATATGATTTATATAGAAGTGTGACAATGCCAGCCCAGCTATCTGGAATTTTGTAAATAATCATATGTCATTTGTGAATATTAATATGATTTATATGCTTGTCTTACAAATGTAAAAGAACTATGTGTTCTGTGTCGATTAAACTACTGGTACAGAAGTGCGTGTTGAACTGTATGTTCTGTACTGAGCTTCAAGTATGTAACCAGTGTACCCTACTGGAAAAGAACAGAAATGTATATAAAGTATATGCCTATGCAAATGATTATTTAATGGCAGAGGCTGGAACATACAGAATTAACTTGCAAAACCTCAAGAAAATAAGTTGAAAAGTAGAGAGTTTTAGGACGCGCTATAAAGTTAGTTAATACAGCAAGAAGAGTGTTTTTATTGTCTTGAAATAGAAATAATTACTAGGTTTAAAATGTAAAAGTGCTTAACTGTTTTACGACTTCCAGTTCTAGGCAAATTTCTGACAGCTATGTATTTTTGACACAGAGGTGCTAAATTCTAAGTTTCTGTTAGCCTGGGAAATGAAGGCAGGTGACAAAGAGTGATGTCATCCTAAGCTGACCCAGCAGTAAAATGTGATATTAATTTAAGAACTCTCTCAAAGAGAACGCCTGTGCATTTTATATTTGTCTTGGGACCTGGAAACATCCTCTCATCAGCACTTGCCAAGTACTAGATTTCATTAATTTCTCTTGGAGATAGATAGGAATATAGTAAGATTAGTTTAGATGTTTTCTGTATTTATTTGAGTATGTCCTAAAATGTTGTTTTAAAATATTTCCTGTGATTCTGAACTCTGTTGTAACTGTGTTGAATTATTGAGCATGGTCTTGTGCTTTTATTATTTATTATTAAATATATTTAAACCCTTTAATTATGACAGGCTTGGATAACAGTAACACTACATAGAAGAATTGTGCACCCTTTGTAAGGGCCTTATAGTAGCTGATACGTTGTGGTTGGTGGCAGTGATAACTACCTTATAGTTTGGGCAGCAGGAGGCAGAGCTAGTAAACCCATGCCAGCTTTCCCAACAGAGTCTGTATGTTTGTATTTAAGTCAAATCTCAAAGTAAGTGCGTGTGTGAGAGCTACTTGGGAAGGGACACGAAGCATTGGTTGGACAGAAGGTGCTGGAGGTTTTGGCTTGACCACTCGGCCGAGATCTTAACCGTTATAGTTGTGCCAGTGGGGAGTCTTACTGAGGATCTTGAGAAAGAGGCAGAAACCAGCCCCAGACTGACTGTGATCTCTGTGTGCTCTTAAGGGAAACTGTACTTTACTGTGTGTGTACTAGTCATCCTCCCCAATGTGGACGTCCCTCACTGGTGCTAGTGGTGAGGACTGAGGCTCCTTGATTACTGGGCTAGTGCAGGGGCATCACACTATGTACAAGAGCCTTAACTGTATTGCTATGAAATACCCCCTCAAATTGGGTAATCCTAGTCCTCCTTGTCCTATTGGAAGTATCAGTTTATCCCACTTGACCCTTTTGCTGTCTTTCCTTCCCAGAAAAAATCCTTCAACTATTTTAATTGCTATCCACAGCTTCTCCTTTGATTGATAAAAATATGCCTGACCTGTGTATAAGACTAAAAGGACTAAATACATTTTAATGGCGTGTATCTTAGTATCCATATAACAAAGCTTGCAATTTCTCAATTTTTGTATTTTCTATTCAGTCTCTTCCCACATATCCTGAGCTGCCACAACAGTGTAATTTCTAATCCATACTCCTAAATACTTGATTTTTATCATGTCCCCATAAATATGGATATTGTTTAACTAATCTGTGTGTGGGTACATAATTTACCGCTAATGCCTCTGTTTTAGCTTCATTAATTTTGCATCCTAAGAAGATATAAAACCATCTTAAAATGTTCCACAACACTGTAATGTTTCTGGTTTTGTCATATCTCATCTGCAAATACAGCCAGTTTTTCCTGACTACCATACCAATTATATCCTTGAATTTCTGAGTCCCTTATTTTTTTTGCCAATGGTTCTAAATATAATGCAAACAACAAAGGGGAAAGTGGACAACTCTCCCTGGTTCCTCTACTCAAGCAGAAGTTATAAGAGATGACCCCACCGACTTTAATTTTCACCTCCGATCCCTCATACATACTTCCGATCAACCTTATCGTTTTAACAGGGAAAGCAAATGCTTCCATTGCCATGCTCATGAAGTCTCAGTCAACTCTATGTGAAATGCTTTCTGGCCTACGGGGTAAGGTTGCACGATGGAAGCCTTTTCTTGCACAGAAAAACATCTAGGCCCGGCTAAAATTTGCAAAACAATACATCAAGTCTCCCAAAAGCATGTAAGAAAATGTGTTATGGTCTGATGAGACCAAGGTTGAACTTTTTGGCCACAATACCAAAAGGTACATTTGGTGCAAAAACAACACTTCCCATCATCAAAAGAACACCAACCCCATGATGAAGCATGGTGGTGGCAGAATCATGCTTTGGGGTTGCTTTTCTTGAGCTACAACTGGGGCTTTAGTCAAGATGGAGGGAATTAACAGTACCAAATACCAGTCACTTTTGGCCCAAACCCTTCAGGCGTCTGCTAGAAAGCTGAAGATGAACAGAAATTTCACCTTTCAACACGACAATGGCCAAAAGCATAAATCCAAATCAACAAAAGAATGGCTTCACCAGAAAAAAAATAAAGTTTTGGCATGGCCCAGCCACAGCCCAGACCAAAATCCAATAAAAATATGTGGGGTGACCTGAAGAGGGCTGTGGATAAGAGATGCCCTCGCAATCTGACAGATATGGATTAGTTTTGCAAGGAAGAGTGGGCAAATATTGCCAAGTCAAGATGTGCCATGATGATAGACTCCTATACCAAGAATACTGAATGGTGTAATTAAATCAAAAGATGCTTCAACAAAGTATTAGTTTAAGGGTGTGCACACTTATGCAACCAGCTTGTTTTTTTTTTTTTTATATTTTTCCCCTAACAGATTTATTTTTCAATTGAATTGTACAGGTTATAGGTCACATTAAAGGTAGAAAAGTTTTGAAATGATTTATTGTGGTTTCATTTTTTTATATCACAAAACCCTGGCATTTTAACAGGGGTGTGTACATTTTTTATATCCACTGTATATATATTCTCCTAATTAAATCTATTATTTTATCAGGGAATGCAATTGCTTTAATTGCCTTGCTCATAAAATCCCAGCTGACTCATCAAATACCTTCTCTGTATCAAAACCCAAGAATAATAGTCATGTCTTCTTACACTCTGCTTCCCTCTCTATCATTGTTCTGTTAATGCACCCACCCCCCCACCAAAAAAAAAAAAATCACACATCCTTAACCATCAATTCTGGAAACATCCTTGTTGTTCTAAACTAAAGTAAGACTTGAGAGGTAGCCACTGCTCTACCTGTATGGCCACTAGAACTAGAAGACATAGGCTTATTGCAGCTTTTATACCACCACTTGAAAAATCTGAACCATTTAGCAAAGGTTATGTCAGACACTAGTAAGTTCTGTATTAGAAAATATAAACAAATGGGTGCCTTCTCTGATAGAATTTTGTCAATCAACATAGAACCTTAGTTGTATGTGGACATACATATAGTGCAGTTAAGTATTCCTAGATTTTGTTGGAATAATTAGTATAGAATGCAGGATAGGGTTAGATTCAGTGGCTACATAAGGCATGAAAGACACATTTGTATTTAAGGGGATACTATTTTTATGGACGACTAAGCAAGGTCGTCGTGCAGATAAGGCCTATAATTTTGACATTCTTCTGAATAATGAGATTGCTGCAAGAAAAATATTTTTCCATGACATATACTCTAAACCTGGTGTAGCCTGTAACAAAAAAAAACTAAGAAAAGTAATCCAAGACTTTTTGTACAAAAGAAGCAAAAATGTCTTTCAGAACCCTGGAGAAAGATCAGTAAGAAAACTGAATCTATTTGTGATACTTACGTTTTTCCAATACTGGTTTTTTGCATGGAGGCAAGAACATGGACTATACTTAAAGGCTAGGCAGGGTCACTGGATATTGCTGGAACTGAAGTAAAAACGCAGATAGATATAAAAAAAGGAGATTAAGAACTGATGTACTGAAGGGATGGCACAGTAGAAGGGATGAAGATGGACATGATTCTCTAGCAGCTGAGACCTACACAATGTTAATCAGATTAGCTGAGGTCAATATTCGGCTATTAGAATGACATTAGAATTGTGCTATTTTACCTTCTGAATGAATCTTGGAATCATCAGAAATAAGGGACAGCACACAGGAGGTCCTGGAGGTAATTTCTGGATGATATGATCACTTGTATATTTGCCAGGAGGACTGATCAGGGAAAAAGATGTTACTGTATTTGACCCGGGGGAGCAAAGGTCATATTAGAGCTTCCACCAATGAGAGAAGACAGTGCGCACTCTTAGATGGAAGGATCACTCAATATGGAATCAGAAGACCACAACTGACCTGCCCAACAGCAAATTTGCTTCTACAGGAATGCAACTTGCAATAAGAAAGTGGCTTCTCAACATAATCTGCTCCCGCATCCTCAGTACTTCTTGCCAAAAGAGGGTGGGAGTGGGTTCCTCAGTGCTTAATGACATAGCAAACCACTGTCATGATGCTGATGTGGGATGATTTTGCACCTTGATATATGGAGTCCTAAAACAGTTGGAAGGCAAGAAAGACTACTCTCAAAGCAGCATTTATGTGCAAACTGATTTTTGACTGTGACCATACACACTTGATAGAACCCCCAATCAAAAGCAGAAGTGCATTTCATTATACAAGACTAGAGACAGGAAAGCACCTCCACCAAAGAAGGTACAAGGTGTGTAATCAGATTAAATGAGCTTTGCAACCTTTAGACATCCTCATAGAATATGAAACTTGAAAAAAATCAATCCCTTAGGTCTACTGAATAATTCTTGTACAAACATTGCAAATTGTACCAAGACAATGGACACTGTAATCAGCCAAAAAGCTACAAGCTAATGAACACCTGGGAAACAAGTGTATGAGTATTAAAGATTAATTTTGTGGGAAAATGGGCCTCAGACTGTACTGAAACCAGAGTGCAGCCTAGAAGGGTGGGCAGCTGGGATGACGGCAAATGAAACTATGCAATGTTCAGCCATTATTTCTAATTAAAATGTCATCAGAGCAGGAGTGGAAAGAAGCCAGATGCCCAAGTATGGAAATAACTTCTCAGCTTGAGATCTCTGTGTTTTCATTAACTATTTATTATTTATTTTATATTTGTTGATCGGGATAGTCCAACTGCATACATGTCCATTTTCAGCAGAGGCCCGGGGAGAAAAGCTCCAGTCATACAGATAAACATCACACAAAATAGTAAAGCATGTTTTACAAAGTATGTTCAGTATAGCTCTCATGAAGGGACTAGAAAGATTCACAGTGTATCATTCCTTAAAAATAGTAGGTTACAACAAACAGTTATGAGCAACAGAAATGCATACAGTACTGTTTATAATATGAAAGTTACTAAGGAGTTAGTCAGGGTTGGAACAAGGACAAAGCCAGTACATTGTAAAATACTATTTGAGACTTTTTTTGAAATGATTTAGAGATGGTTCAAGAGTAAGGGTAGTTGGAAGTGAATTCCAAGTTTTACCAACAAAGCTGGCAAACAGGTAGTCTCCGGCTGAGTTATTAGCTTTGAGTGTTTGGACCAACAATTTGTTGGATGAGTTTAACGGCCTGGAGTTACTACAGGAATTTATAATGTTTTTAAGTGTGGGAGTATTTTCAGGTTGAGAATTGTATGCATTACTATGAGCTGATTGAACTGAAGTAAGCTGGGCAATTCTAGACACCCTAGGACATGAAGGTTTTGACAGTGGTATGTCCTATATGTGGAGCCGGTGGCAAATCTGGCAATATGGGTGTAGCAGCATGAAAGTTTGCTAAGTTCAGATTTGTTCAAGTTAGACAGTATAGGGGAAGCATACAGAAGGGTAGAGAGTGGATGATAGCAAGTGATGGCAGTCCTATCTAATGGGATTAGAAAAGGTTTATTTTTACATAGTGAGCTAAGATTCTTATTAACAGTTTTGATAGTTTGATTGACATGCATATCAAATTTGAGATGATCATCTACTATTACCCCTCAGAGCTTAGTATGGGCATCCGGGGAAATAATGGTATAATTATTGGATCTTATGGAAAAGGAATGAGGGGTGGGACCTAGTAGTGGGGTTGAAGAGTAGTAGTTTTTTCAACTGTGTTGAATGTATTCTGGGATAAGGTTTGCAAGTCTGATGGGGAGGAGGCTGTATAGATCAGTGTGGAATAGTCAGCGTACTGGATGCAGGCTGCTTCTGGGATGACAGTGAGAAGATTGTTGATAAAGACTGAAAAAAGAAAAGGGCCTAAAACAGAGCCCTGTGGGACTCCAAGAGTAAGATGCAATAGGGTGGATAGCTTGTCCTGCCATAGTACAGCCTGTTGTCTACCACTCAGATATGATTGGAACCATTGAATAGCATGGTTGTCCAGGGAAATGGTTTTCAGAGAGTGGATGACTGTTGGTGGTCGACCATATCAAAGGCCTTTGAGAGGTCGAGAAAGAAGGCCGAGGATAGCTTATTATTACTCTGGCTATGGTTTATGACATCAGTGAAGGAAAAGAGGGCGGAGGTGGTACTGTGATGTGACCTAAAACCATGCTGAGTGTTTGCCAGCAGATTGTTCTGAATGAGATAGTGCATAAGTTGTTTATGGATGTACTTTTCCATTATTTTGGCTAGTGGTGAAGGAATGGCAATGGGTTTATAATTGGACAGTTCTGTTGAACTACCACCTTTATGGAGTGGAACAACATGGGATATTTTCCAGATGGGGATAGTAGCATCAGTTTATGGTCCTACTGATCAAGATGGAGAATGCTATGGCATCTGCAACTTTTTGCAAGTACACTGCAGGGAGGAGGTCTGCAAATAGGGTGGTTGGTTTTAATTTTTTGATTAGGGATCGGATAAATGGGGTAGAGACAGGTTGGAAGTTAAAGGCATGTGTGATAAGAGACTGAATTAGAGCCTGTGGGAGTTAGTTGGTTAGCTAGAGACTGGATAGTCTCGGTGGAAAAATTATTAAAGGGGCTAGCAATATCCACAGGCAACTACAGACATGTAACTGGTGAACATACTGAGAGCTGAGTAAAGACCAAATGGAAGATCCCTGAGCTGACTGGCTGGACTCTTATAGCAATCTTAATGCAGAGAGAGGCATTCTGAGGGTCCAAGAGCACATTCAGTCGCAGACCGACTGTAATGAAGGATGGAACAAACTAGTTTACAATTGCTCAAGTCAATAATGGGCCAGAAGTCCTTCTTGAGTACCACATAAGATCCTAGAAGTATAAACTAACCCTTTCTAGTGCTGTGGGACCTCTTAGAGGTCTCTTTTTCCTACAAAGAGCAAGACCACTATTTCTGCAGCAAGTTTCTGAGAAGGTGGGGTAGTGGACAGCAGTAAAGACACAAACTGACAATGACTGTGGAATAGCACTGTGTATCCCTGGAAATTACACCCCTGCCACACAAAGGTAAGTAAAAGAAAACCAGGGAGTCCCCAACTGTCTCCAAGGTGGGTCAAACCTGCAAAGCTTCACAGGTTAGACTGCTGTTACCCCCCCCCAGATACAAGACTCCCTTGCAGATTACCTCCAGCTCTGGGAGGGTGACCATTCTCAAAGTTACCAAAGACCATTTACTAGTTCCTCTAAGATGTCCAGTTCTGGTGCTGCTGCTAGTCATGTTTGAACAAAACCTAACACTGGCTATGTTGAGCCCTTAATGTGATATATTGCAGGGTATGAAATCTGACAAACAGAAGTTATGTTTGTTCCTTCCTTTACCATATACTCCAGTAGGTAAACACCCTTACCTCCAAACAAAGCATCCAAAGGATAAATTCAAGAATGTCACCTTGATATCTTCAGTTAATTGGAGCCAGGTGTGATGGCACATGTCATGCAGGCACATGCAGCTCTGGACAAACTCTCAGCAGAGTTATAAGATGACCTCCTAATCAGGATTAAGACGGAAGAAACAACTGCCATCTGTGGCAGTGACATATGCTTCAGCTGTCTATCCAGCAATTGGTCCGAAGATATTTGTATCCCATTTGCAAACTCCCTCTGAAATATTACATCATACATGACATAGATTTTATAAGCCCTAAATAAAAAAATGAAGGACACACAAGCCTGATTTTCAAACCCATACATAGTCCTGGACTACTTAAAAGGGTGATGGGGTATGGATGGCAATGATTGCCACAGCCAGGCCAAGCCTCCGGGTTTTTGATCAGCAATTCCATTCCTCAATAGGCAAGAGGATTCTGATCATTCTTCTTAGAAGAGAAGCCATACAAGTACTATCCAATGATAAGATTGTAGCTAATGTGACCATTTTGTCAAAGGTTTTTGACCACCAATGAAAAAAATAAAACAATGCAGGAGATCAAAAGCCATCTACTTTTTGTGTAGAGAAGGCACTGGGTCAGCAGGCCATCACCCTCTCTGTCTCATCAGTCCTAAAATTTTGGCACACTTTAGATCATCTGGGCATATGGGAAAGAGCCTGTACTCTCCTTGCCATCTACATGTGGTGATGGCAGCTCCAAACATGAGCCCAAGCTTTACTTGCATGTATCTCCTACCATCTGAGGTGACAGGTTCATGCTGGTCAAAGAAACAAGGAAATGGAAACATGCTGCTTTGTAAATATGTCCTGTAGATGAATTGCTGAAGGTTCACAGTACTGCCCCTGGACCAGGATATGGACAATGTAAGGGGCAATACAAATGCTTGTGCGTATGGAGAGGTAGGCACACACCATAGCATTTATCAATGAAAAATACAGCTATATTAGCCCTACGTATCTGTAATAGTAGCTATTTGAATTTCACCCTGCCTCAGTAGTATATGGGTTCTGTGCCTGCAGAGCCAACCCTGACATGCAACTTTTGAGTGCTCAGAATCCCCTCTTCTGAATCTCTGAAATAAGGGATTAGCTAAGCCCCTCCCATCAAGGGGAAGCCCACCCCCTGTCACAGAAAGTCAGTTGCTCAGGCTTTTAGTGCTAAGTAGGACAAACCAAGGAGGACCAGAAATAAGAATTGCATTAAACCAATTCATAGCCATAAAACACGAGCACAGATAACCAAAGCCAACCAACACAAGGTTGGATACCACTGAACTACATACAAAATATGGGGAATGGAGGGCAGGTGCTGCTACTGAGACAGTGTAAAATTTGAAAAAAAAAAAAAAAAAGAAGTTATGTACCTACCATAACGTTCCATGTTAGTTGTCTTCTTCTCGCCAGAGTCTGAGTGCTTCTCGACATAGGGGGTAGGACCTGGTTCCGCCCTGCTTGTTGATGTACCATACTACTGACATATTGTCCGTTTGAATTGCAGTGGTCCTGGTAGGAAGAGAGTCCTGAAGAGCTTGCAACGCTAAAAGCACGGCCCTCATCTCCAAGACATTTATATGCAGATGGTACTCGTGAGGTTGCCAGGTTCCTTGGACTGTTCTGCCCTGATAATGCCCCCACCACTCGATCAGGTAGGCGTCCATGGTTACTGTAGCAACTGGAGGGGGCAGTACAAATGGTCTGCCCTGGGGCACTGATGTGGAGACCAACTACCATGCAAGGTGCTTTTTGCATGCTTCTGTGATCATAATCATGTGAGACATAGGAAGCTGCTGGAAGGATCATTGGGTGAAAAGAAGCCACTGGAGAATCCTCATGTGAAAATGAGCTAGAGGAATGAGGATGATCGCTGCTGCCATGAGACCCAGAGTTTGTAGGGCGAACCTGGCTTGAATTCTTTTGCATGCTAATAAAACCTGCACATGTTGGTGAATCACTAATACCCTGTCTGGTGGAAGGCTCGCTGACGTGTCTTTTGTATTTAAATTTGCGCCTATAAAGGTGATAGACTGACAGGGCGACAATGCAGATTTTTCAAAATTTATTGTGATACCTAGCCTGGAGCAACACCTGGGGGCTGTGGTGAGACCAAAGGGCAGAGCTCTGAACTGATAATGGCTGGCTCCCAGCCAGAAGCGAAGGAATCTTCTGGAATGTCTGTCCATTTTGATGTGGTAGTATGCATCCTGAAGATTTATAGAACACATCCAATTGTCCTGACCCAGAAAGGGTAAAATGGACTGTAGCGTGACCATCCGAAACTTCGTTCTTTGTACAGACCTGTTCAGTCTGCTGAGATTCAGAATGGGTCTCCAGTCCCCTATCTTTTTTTGGTACCAAAAAGAACCTTGAGTAAATTCCGGATCCTTGCTGGTCTGCTGGATGGCCCATTTTCTTAGCAGTTTTGAAACTTCTTGAACTGCTTGATCCCTTAGATTGGGTGGAACATCTGGAAGGGACTTGTTTAACAATAAGGGAGTGCAAACAAAGGGAATTCTGTAGCCTCCGGATATAACAGACTGTACCCATTTGTCTTGTGTTATTGTCTTGCAAGGCTCTTGGGTACAGCAATAATCTTCCCCCGACTGCCTCCAGAGGTGGGCAGCCGGGCAACCCTTCAGGGATGCTGGAAGGGCTTCTCAGAGAAGGATTTTCTGCTGCCCTGATTTTGCGGACCCCCTCTGCCACAAGGGCGGCGTCTATTATTGTTCCCTCCTCTGCACCTGGATGGGAACTCACCACGTGCGTCTGGCAAGGCTCCCTGGGGTTTCCGGAACCACATCTTTCCACTCTTCTGACCCTTAGGATATGGTCTGGAAGGAGTGGAAAAACGGACTCCCACGGCAGAGAGAGTCATGCCTTCCTGCTCACACCTGGTAAGGGCGTCCTTCATCTGTGATCTAAAAAGAGAGGAACCATCAAAGGGGGTGTTGGTGAAAGACGCTCTGAAAGGTTCCGCAAAGTTACATAGCCGCATCCAAGCGTGCCTCCTTATCGCAACGCCTGTACCCGCAGCTCTACTTGCACTATCAGCTGCATAAGAAATGAGCCTCATGGAGGAGTTCACCAATGAATTAAGAGTCGCCAGCTGGGAGGCTACCTTAGCCTGGGCCCCCTCAGCTGATGGATCTTGGAGGGTATCTCCAAGCTCTTTAAGGAGATCCCTTTGAAGACGGGTAAAGTGGCAGAAATAATTCAGAGACCTCATGGAAAAGGTCGCTGAAGAGAACATCCGCTTTCCATATCTGTCCATCGTCCTGGACTCCTTGTTAGGGGGATGGACAGAAGAAGTAGTTTCGGCCAACTCCTTCTTTGTGGCCGCCACTACCACCATGGCATCAATGGGAACACCTTTAGTCAAAAACTGTGAAAAAAGAAGAATACACTGCAGGGGTAAAGTGTCTCCAAACAAAAACTTTGTAGAAAATGATAAAAGAATGACAGGCACACCACGACAATTGGAGCAAACCTCTTAAAGTGCGTTAAAATAAAGTTTTTATTGCAGCAAAAGTAAGCGCTTTCGCATCTCCAAGGATGCTTCTTCAGACTTTATAACAATTAACAAAAAGTAAATCTTTAAATACTATTGCCTATCAGTGTAGACCAATAAAAAGGCTGTTACATAACACATGACTTTCTCATCAGTAAAATTCATTACAAAATTAATGTATTACTTCATGTTAAATATAAATCATTTTTCAATATCTATGTATAACTCTCTTAGGCTCAAATTCTTAAAACATATATATATATATATATATATATATATATATATATATATATGATATACAGGTAAAAAATATATATGTATATATATGTATATATATATATATATATATATATATATATATATAAAATGTAAATATAAAAAATGTATATGTATATGGAAAAACTGTTAAAAAATTGTTAAAAAAAAAAACCTATGTTTTTATCATTTTTTAGTGAAAAACTGTTTATCCTGTGGTGCAGTTATGAATTTAGCGGGTCTTCTGAGGGTCAGTTCCACTTTGTGTGGAGCTGACCACGCCTTCCGAGCCACCACAGACATCAGTGGGTCGAAATGCGGACACACCCAGGAGGTGGAAGGTCGGGATCCAAACGCATCCATGAAAACCAACTCATCCTCGGAAGGGCTTAGGGTAGTCCAGTTCCCCCTCTGCCTAAGCATCTCAAGGATGTCTGAGAAGGAGATATCTTCAGAGGGGGATCTCGGGGACCCTTCCGAATCCTCTAAGTCGGTATATGATGTGACAGACTCAGGGGAGTCAACATGCTTCCTCTTGCATTTCCTCTTACGAGGGGGCTCCCCTGAATGATCAGAGGAGGCCTCGGAAGAGGAAGATACACCCAAGGGGGTGCCCTGGAGCATTGGTTCCCCATGCTTGGGGTCTGGAGGAGGGGCAGAGGCAGACGCAGGCACCATATGGGGAGGAACCGATGGGGATGATCGTGGGGCTGACTCAGGGGCCAGCACACGCCTCATGACCTCGAAGGTGTCCCTGCTCAGATGCCGAGAAAGCTCCGGTTCCGAAGAGATTGTAATCCCTCTTCGCACCGAGGGGCACGGCTCCGAAGCTGATGTAGGAGCCGAGTTCACCTGCACCGAAGCTCTGAGGGGGAGAATGGGGACGGACAAGGGTCCGATGAGTGAGTCCGGCGCCCAGATCCCTCCAAGGAAATGATCGGAGCCGACGACAGAACCGAAGGAGAAGGTATCGGGGCCGACGGTTCCACGACTCGAACCCCAACGAACTCCGGCTCCGAGCTCAAAGGAGGAGTCGGAGGAGGAATAACTGCAGACATGGCCAGAGCAGACACCTGATGAGGGGGGCTGGGCAACATTTTAGCTAGGGCCTGCGATTTCAACAGCCTACTGACCACTATCTCCACGTCATGATCTGAAATCCTTGAGGACCGAGAAGAGTGGGAGGATCGATGACTGTGCTCCGATTAGAGCAGAGGAGACCTCGGAGCCGAGCATATCGACTCCAGGGAGGGAGACCTAGATCTCTTTCGACTCCCTGATGGCTCCAAAGTGCGTGTCGGAGCCAACTGGGAGGAAGGCACATCGGTTCCTGCCGGAACCGAGGTAGAAGGAATAGCCTCACCCAACGACGGCTCTGAACTGGGAGCCGAAGATTTAGGTGGCTTAGAGGACTTCACGGGTTGAGCCTTAGCTGGTGAATCCTGGGGCTTAAGTAAACCCCGTAGGATTAACTTATTTCTACGCTCCTGCAGGACTCTTGGGCTGAAAGCATGGCAAACCGAACAAGAGTCCTGCAGGTGCACAGCGCCCAGACAATAAACACAAGAAGTGTGACCATCTGTCAGAGACATCTTCTGACAGCATGAGTCACACTTCTTGAATCCGGACACCTTGGTATCCTTGGACATCCCTGAAAGGAACACCAAGACCAATGCACAAAAAAAAAGGAGATAACTGTCACACACACTAAAGTTACCACACCCAAAAAACAGCAATGAAATACAACAATATTCTATGCTACCAACAAACAAATAAGTCTAAACTAGGTAAATACTAATTTTTTTTTTTTTTTTTTTTTTTTTTTTTTTAGTAAAGAGTAAAAGGTTAGCCTCTAATTTAAACAGCTACCTATGTGAAGAAAGTGAGGGGGGGCTCTCTAACTAAAATGAGTTTTCTGAAGGGGAGGGATTCAGGAAAGAAATTATAGGTACAAAAAAGAAAGACTAAGAAACATAACTACAACAAACAATCTACACTAAAAAACCCTAATAGTTTTTATCAAAAATACAGATAAAACAATGAAAGTATACGACCTTAGCCAGTAAGACAACCTCGCAGCAGAAGTGGCAAATGAGATCTGGGTATCTAGCACCAGGCATCATGGGATATGGGGTGGCCTCGAGCCAGTAAACAGCTCTCGAGCTTTTGAAGATGGCCGAATCGGAGCCAAGGATCGGCTCCGAACCAACCAGCAAGAATGAAGGCGAGATAGACAACTTAACATCTACTGTTACAGGAAGGGTAGTACATATGCAACTGTACTATGTTAATCATTCACACTGCCTCATAAGCATATGGGTAGATTCCCAAAGCTTATCTTACCTGGGAGGAGGAAGGATACCCTGGAGAATGCTCCTTGTATAGTCTGCTCTGGAACATTAGAAAGAATACAGTTTGTAGCACATTGTAAAGGCAAGAACAGAGGACCAAGTTTTTACCTATAAAATGCTTCTAGGGTCCACTGCTTTCCAAAGTGCTACCAAAACACAACGCTCTGTTGGAATGTGCCTCAAACTTGTCTGGAATAGATTTACCAAGGTAGAAGTAACAAAAAACAATAGCAGAGGACAACCAATAAACAATCATTTGTTTAGAGACAGGTTGAACCTTCTTAGCTCCAGAACAGGGAATAAACAGCTGTTCAGCTTTCCTGGAGGGATTAACTCTCTCCAGGTAGTATATGTGCTACCTGTTGACATCCAAAGTATGCAGAATCTTCTCTCCCGTTTTAAGGATCTGGGAAAAAAATTGTAGATTGATGACTAGATTCAGGGTAAATTCAGAAAAAACTTTTGACATGAAAGATAACTGCATTGAACAACCCTGTCTTTGTGGGAAATCAGATAAGGTTAGCACTCAAGAGCTTGCAGCTCAGAGACTCACCTTGCAGATGTCAGAGCAATAAGCAAAACAGTTTTATAAGTGACGAAAATTAAATCAGCTTGAAAGGCAGGTTCAAAAGGAGATGAAGTCAATTTTTAAAGAAAAAAGACCGAGATCCCATAAAAGAAGAATTTGCTTTCGGTGGGGTCTCAAGCGCAACACTCCTTTCATTTATATCTTGTAAATCCCAGGCGTCCCTTGCATCTTATGATTTTGACTCTCCCATAACTGAATAAAGTACTGTAACAGCCCAGGAGGATATACCTGAACCCCGTACCACAGAAGTCTGTGGGCTCACATGAGAGAGTGACGGAGAAAAAAAAAAGCAAATGGTCTGTAGGAGAGCTTAAGGTAACAACAGATTCACAAACCGTAGGCTGAGGCATGTTTCTGTTGAGTTTTTTTTCTTTTTTTCTTTTTAGGGTCAACTGGATTTGATGGGGGGGCAGCTGTCAAGATCCATTAAGTCAGGGAAAAACACCAGCCAGAATAATACAATGGTAGTAATAAGGGCTAAGACAGCAATAACAGAAAATATAATCTACGTTCCCACACAGCACATATGGCCAAACTGCATAAAATATACCAGAAACAGTTTAAATTGTGCAAAGCCTTGTTCTACAACCTGCACAGTGTAGCAAACTGCATACAAAGTCACAGTGACAATTAAAATTCATTTGTCTAAATAGTGATAAAAAATCAAATATATTCCATTAAATCAAACAGAAACCTTTGAAAACACCATAAATAAGCCTTTACTCAAGATATTCCCGTTAGAAATGAAAAAAAATCTCCACAAAAATCCAAATATTGTAATTTGTGGTCAAATCAGAATTTAATGATAAACACTGCTACAAGTGTTAAACCGGTAAAATTGCTAAAAAAAATTCCAACAGAAGGCACTAGCTGAATACAAGTAATGTCAACAGAAAATAGCAAGTAAACACGAAAAAAGGCACTAAGAACTGGACAAAACTTAAATCGAATAATTAGAATGACTTTGTAGAAATGACAATGTAATACACCAAAGGTTTTAAGTTTCTGACAATTTACTAAAAATAATGATTCAATGTCAATGATCTCAGAAGAGATTCTAAATTGTATAACCTAAAAAGATTCAAGGTTCAAACCTCTACTTTAAAGTTTTCTACTATATATTTGTTGTCTTCTCCAGCAGGCCCTATTTATATCACAGGCAAGGTTTAAATCTTTAGAATGAGTAATTCTGGTGCCGTTTGTTTTGCAGATATGCACGAGGTTCCTCAGAGTGAGGTCTGACAATGACTTGTATGCCAGGCATAGACCTCCCCTCAACAGCCTGTAGGCGATATAATACAGGGATGGGGCCTTGAGGCAGTCTGCATAGGACATGTTAGTTACACCCTGTATTCTTTTAGTGAGGAACTTCTCTGGACGTTCCAGTTATTGGATATGCCTGGTTAGGTATACAGAATAGGAGGCATTCCACTCAATGATTGGTGTGACGAATGCCGAATAGATTGGAACAATGACTTCCTTGGACCTAGATGGTATACCTTTGTTTATAAGTTACACAGCATAGAAAAATTTCCTCATTACTGCAGACATGTGATCGTCAAAGACTAGATTACTGTCTGTGTGCCCCCCAAGTCCCTCACTACTGGGTCAACTCTTAGAGGTGTGTTGTCAATATGATAGTTACCTAGGGTGGATAACTTCCTGAAGGATACTATTACGCATTTCTTGGCATTCAGTTATAGCCCATGGCTCGGACACCAGTTGTCTCTGTCAGGCCTTCCTGGAAGAACATCTGTGTTGGTGGGCAATTTAACAACAGCATCTAATTTGCAATCATCTGCAAAGCTAGTTAACCAGAGGCCAGTGACATTAGCCTTGATTTCAGAGAAGGAAATGCCAAAAAGGAGCAATCCAAGGACTGATCCCTGAGGGACTGCACTTGTGACTGGCCTCTTTATAGAGGTGGACCCCCAATTCTAACTTCCAGGTTCTTGTCTGTGAGCCAAGTTGGCTATCCATCACAAAAGTTTGCACCTAATATCAAGTTTGTCAACAATGCCAGAGTGGCATTCCGGGTGAACATTCCGGGTTTAGCTGGGGTTCCAGATTTTATTTTTACTTCAAAGGAGATTATTCTGTGGTTTGACCTTAGCAGAGAAGACATTACACTAGGCGGTGTACAGCGCACTCTGATTTTAGTGAGGACCAGATCCAGTATGGTTCCACCCCTGCATGGTGTACTGACACAATCTGGTCGAGGGAGTTTCTATTTATAAAATCGAGAAATCTCTGTGCTGGTGTTGTACATTATTCTCAGTTAAAAGTGGGGTAATTAAAGTCTCCCAAGAAAATGGTACTTAGTTGGATGGTGAGTTTAAATACATGGTATGGGTTTCTGGGGTCATAGAGGGGGACCTATAACTTTGCAAGGAAGTGGTCCTGGATTTTACCTATGGTGCTTTGAATGTAGAGAGGCTCAAGTGCATTGTCTTGTTTGACCAGCATTGAGGTATATTTATTACTGATGTAAATCAAGACATCTCCACCTTTAGTCCCTGTCTTTTCAGTAGCTGGTCTAAAATGTGTGTAAGGCATTATAACCTTGCATTGTCAGTGTCTTTTCTGCATCTTTAAACAATGTCTCCCTGACTGCACAAATATCACTATTCCCTAGGGTGAAGACAGCTTCTAGGGTGGAGTTTTTTTGCTGAAACTCCGAGCACTTAGCAGTAACACCTTTAGATTTTCTTGGTTTTGATTTGCTATGTTGGAAGTACTTTCAGTTTGGCATTGCCTAAAAGAGAGACTATGGGGGAGGACAATCTTTTAGCTAATATTCAAAAGCCTAGAGGGGAGAGGTGCAGACCATTCCTGGCAAAGCAGCATGGTCTACTGATCATTTCCTTCCATGCTGACAAATACTGCACCCCCTCAGAATGACACCAGAAATTAAGTCAATTATCAACGTCGGTCATCTTTTGTTAGTACTGTGGCATCATCCATGGAGAAGGTAAAACGCTGTGCTCATACCAGCCTGGGACACTAATTCTGAGAGCTCCAGGATGTCTCTCTTCTTATAGTCTACAGAGGTATGTCTTGGGTCATTTACACCAACATGGACTATAACCGCATCATACTGGTACTTGTGGTCCAATGAACTGAGTGTGTGTGTAATGTGGCAGATTCTGTTCCATCATAAGCGAATGAC
Source organism: Protopterus annectens (assembly GCF_019279795.1). NCBI lineage: Eukaryota > Metazoa > Chordata > Ceratodontiformes > Protopteridae > Protopterus > Protopterus annectens. The sequence goes on from NC_056736.1 coordinate 671,581,856, forward strand.
TTTGACTTTCTCCTTACTCAGCCTGGTGTGAGGGACATCAGTGTCTCTCTCTTTCAATGGAGTCGCCAATGACCAGAATGGAATGTGCGGTGGTTTGCCTTATGGGCTTATAAGTAGAGCCTCTATGAGCTGTGGCTGTACATGCTGATGTGGGTGCTGTTTTGAAAGAGTGCATTCGGGCCACCGAGGGTGTTTGTTATGTATACTTTTGTCTAGGAGGTCTTTTGGATTTAGAAAGGTTACATTTAAATACCTCAGTGACTGCGGTGGTGGTGCTGCAGTAGCGTTGTCGCCTCACAGTAAGACGGTGTCCTGTTCGATTCTCAGCTAGAGCATCTTCTGTGTGGAAACATGCGTAAATGGGCGTACCTTCATTGAAAGTTGTGCGTCAGGGCCAGCAACTCGGCACGTAAAAATCTACTGCCAATCATTAGCGGACCGGAGTTCCACTGTGGCGACCCCTAACCGGGAAAAGCCGAAAGATACAACAACATTTAAATGCCTCAGTGTATGTGGGTCTGTATGTGTCGGATGTAAACTGGGTGTGATGGGTGCAGTATGTGCACTACTGACAACTTTACTGACATTAGGAGTACTTTTTTCTGACAGCTTTGCCTCCAGTGAAACTGTGTAAGGACATCTGTCACATACCATATCAGGTTGTCTGAGAATTAATTGACTGTCAGTATATTACTAGTTTTGTACTTCCCATAATTTGGTAACTGTGTTGTCCTCTTCTCATTCTGTTTCACATATGGGTCTCAGATCCGAACCTTGGATCCAGCTCAGCCACCTCCCATAGACTTGAACTTCCAGGATGAAACTCCTCCCCTTACCCACAATCCCCTACACCTCAGCCAACATCCTCAGATTGAATGTCACCCCCATCCCCCCCCAAAGCCAAGGAAGATAGCCAGGAGCTCAACCTGGAATCAAGGTTCCAACAAAGGCTATCTAGATCCTCTAGAAGCATATCCAGGAGGAGGGAAAAGGTTGGGCGGGAAGGTGAAGCAGAGTAAGAAGGGAACACAGACATCAAGCTATGGTTAAGTACATAACTAATAAATCTGATGATGTCCTTCTCATTCTGCATCACGTATGGGTCAGAGACCCAGCAACATAATTTCTTGGGTGGCCTCAAGGAAGGATATGCTGGTGCACAGAAGAACCAAAGGACTTTCTGCGCCTGGACAAAACATTTAATTTATAGTGGGACACAAAGGTGTGAGAGTTAGACCAAGTGGCAGCAGCACAAATGTCATCAAGGAAATCTTGCAAGAAAAAGCAGCCATTGCAGCAACAGATCTTGTGGAGTGAGCTACTGGTGGACCTGGCAACTTCCAACCATTCTTTTCATACATGAAGGCAATACAGTTAGTGATCCACTTTGCAACTGTTAGTTTGGAAATGGCTTCACTCCTACGATTAGGGGAAAGAAGAAACAAATAACTGGTCCTTCTTCCTGAACTGCCTTGTCCTATGGAGGTAGAACTGAAGCTGCCTGTGAACACCCAAGGAATGAAGGTATTCTCCTTTATTACAATAATTACAAAAGAACACCTGTAATTGAATACATTGGTTGATACTGGAAGATGTAGCCACCTTCGGCATGAAAGAAGAATTATGGAGAGACACCCTATCCTTGTGGAAGACAATGTAATAATGCTTGGAATAAAGTGCTCCAAGCCAGAAACCCTTTATGCTGACGCAATTGGCAACAAGAAAGGCGAATTTCCAAGACAAAAACTTCAAGTCACAATCCTTAGCCGGCTCAAATGGACTCTGGGTTAAGGCTTGCAAAACCAGTGAGATCCCACAGAGGCATGGGATCTTTAATAGGAGGCCTCAAAAGAAAGATCCCTTTCATGAACGCTTTAGATAGTCTAGCGGAAGCACGAGACTGTGACAAAAATCCTGAATGAAAGTTGGAGATAGCTGTAATTTAATGGTAGCAAAACTAGAACCTTGCTTAAACAAAGATTCTAAAAAATGACAGACTAGAGGGAATTTGAGCCGAAAAAGGGTCCGGGTTATTACTGACTGCCCAAACAGAAAATCTCTTCCACTTACTCTTGTAAACTTTCTTAGTAGATTCTTTCTGTGAGGCCAGAAGGATAGCTCTGACTGGAGAAAAAACTTAGGCACTCAAACACTCACAGAAAGTGAAGAAACCATGCAGTCAACTTGAGTGTGTGAAGATCAGGGTGGCTTCCTAATATCGGATGAGACAGGAGATGCAGTTTGGGTTCCAGCATCCAAGGAGGATGTTTGAGATGACACCAGAGGAAGGAGAACCACACCTGACAAATTTTGGGAGCAAAGGAAGGGGAGGATAGGCTTACAGGAGTCCCGGAGGCCAATCATGGACTAGAGCATCCCTCAGTGAGCTCCCCATAGGGGGAAATCCGAGTGAAATAACTGCTGCATTTGGTGATGTAAGGTGATGTGAAGAGGTCGCAGCAGGGAGAACCCTAATGGTGGACTATCTCGTTCGCCACTGATTGATTGATGGACCACTCGTGAGATATCAGAAAGACCTGCTGAGCCTGTCTGCTAATGCACCGGATTTCCCCAGTACATGTGCTGCAAAAAAGAAAACAGTTTGAAGAGATTGCCCATTCCCAGACCCTCATGGCCACGCTTCAGAGAGGGTATGATCAGGCTCCTTTTTGCTTGTTGATGTACCAGCCAACTGACATGTTGTTGGCTGAACATGAATATTGCCCTGGGGAGAGGATGTTATGAAAGGCTTGCAATGACAGAAGAATTGCCCTCCCAAGGCATTGATATGCAGAGAGGTCTTTCTGTGTCCATGTGCCTTGGACCATCTTCCCCTGGAAATGCTCCTCCCCCACTCTAGATAAGTATCTGTGGTCACAGTGGCTGAGGGCAAGGAAAGAGTGAATGGTCTCTGCCTGTTGTCAGATCCACTTGAATCCATCACCTTAGATGGGATCTGCAAATGTTTAACTTGATAGGAGCAGGCAGGGGATGGCGTTGAATACACCACTGAACAGAAACAGTCCATTGGAGAATACCAATATAAAACCTTGCTGGCGGGACCAAAAGAATGGCAGCAGCCACAGAACGAAGAGCTCTCAGAATCAATCTGGCTGAAGGTGACAGGAAAGTAGACTATCCTGAACTTGGGACTTTAAAGTGTCACTCCGATGTTGGGGCAAGGCAGCTATTTGAGTAAAAGTCTTCAGATGTACCCCAATGAACTCTAGGTTCTGAACCAGCATAGACTGCGACTTGTATACATTTATGATTATGCCTATACAGAGAGACAATTGGTACAGATAATCCCTGGCTTGACAAAGGTGACGCAGAGTTGGGGCAGTCAAGAGCAAACTGTCTAGATATTGGAATACCAGAAGGTCTTGCAGTCGTAGATGAGCTGCAACCTCTGTCATGCACTTGGTAAACACCCAGGGGGCTGTAGTGAGACCAAAGGGCAGGGCTCAAAATTGGAAATGACTGGCTCAGAGACGGAAGCACAGATGATTCCTGGAGCATCTGTCTATTTTTATATGATAGTACGCATCCTTGAAGTCCACGAAGCACATCCAATCGTCCTTCCTCAGTAACGTGAGTATGGACTGTACCAGCTACCATCCGGAACTTGGTCTTCATCATGAAAAAGTTGAGACTGCTTAGGTCTAGTTCCTGCGACTTTTTTCGCACCAAAAAGAAATGGAAGTAAGTTCCGAACTCTTGCTGATCGGTTGGGACCTCTTGGATGACTCTCTTCCGAAGCAATGCAGTGATATCGCCTGCTGCCAACTCCCTCTGACTGGGTGGAACGTCGGGGAGTGACTTCAGTACCTTTGGAGGAGGAAGGGAAAAGGGAATGTAGTAACCTCTGGATATAATTTTTATCACCCAAGTGTTTGATATGATTTGGGCCCAGGTACTTGAGTGTAAAGAAGAATGATCCCTGACTGCCTCCAGAGTAGGACAGTTGTGCAATGCTCCACGAATGCTGAAATAACTTATTGGAAAAGGATTCTCTAGAGCCCTGGCTCTGTGAGCCCTCTTCTGCCTCTAGGGTAGCATCTCCCATTACAGGCCCCTCCTCTGCCTTTGGAGTAGAACTCTCCTCTTTGGTCAGGCAAAGAAAATTGAGATTTAAGAAAAGAAGTTTTCTTGGCACCCTTTTTATTCTTAGAGTAGGTTTGTTGGGGGACAGAAAATTTAATTCCTACAGCAGACAAGGTTTTGCCTTCTTGTTCACAGCGGGTCAAGGTGCCCTTAACAGAACAAGGAACCAAAGGTGGCATTGACAAATGACACCTTAAAAGGCTCTGCAAATTTGAAAAGTTGCATCCAGGTATGACAGCGCATCGCGATGCCAGTGCAGCTGCCCTGCCCTCCTCTGAGTGCGAAATAAGCCTCAAGGAGGAGTTGGCTATAGAAGTGCCAGTGACTAGCTTAGAGAAAATTTTATCAAACTCCCCCTTAGGCATAGACTCTGACAGAGAATCGGAGTTCCTTGATCAAGTTTCTCTGAAGGTTAATAAAATAAGCCAAGTAACTGAGTACCCTCAGCAAAAAAGTCACAGAGGCAAAAGTACACTTCCCGAACCTGTCTCTCTCTGTCTCAGAACTCCCTGCTCGGTGGATGGACAGTGGAGCTCTGCTGGTCTGCTGGGCAAGCTCCTTCTTGGAGGTGGCCACCACCACCACAGCGTTAATGGGAACACCTTTACTCCAGAATGCATGATCCTTGGGGGGGGGGGGTAAAAAAATCTTAGGGTGCTTAGGAACTGGTTCCATTGTGTCCAGTTCCTTCCAGGCCCACCTGGTGACCAGGTCAATGAGAGCATCCGCCGTGGGGACCACCCAAGATGTAGATGGCCCCATCCCGAAGGCCTCCAGGAATATGGATTGCTCCAAAGAGGGGTTTTGGAAGTCCAGCCACCCTTCACCTTCAAAATCTCCAAAATATATGTGAAGGAGAACTTGCTGAGTAGCATTTTGGACGACCCCTTTCCCTCATCGTAATCTGTATCATTGGTGAGAGACTCCATAGGGGAGTCCACATGCCTCCTTTTGCAAATACTCTTTCTCGGACTCTCTTTCATGGGATACTCAGGAGAGGAGCCAGAAGAAGAAGGGGCCACCTCAGGTGAAGCAGACTGGTGGTCCTTCGAGACAGGCTGATCCTGGGCAAGAATGGCTGATCCAAAACCTTGATCCAGAGGAGAAGTAAGGGGTGGAGCAACAGTCGAAGAGACCGACACTCTTCAAAAAGAGAAACCCTTTTCCAATGCCTGAGAAGCCGAGGGTCCCGGAGAAATACTGCCAAGCTCCCCTGGAGCTGAAGCTGCTGAGGAAGATGGAAGGAGTCCACCAGAACTCCAACTGCCAGACGGAACGGCACCCGCACTGTCGAGGATCGAAGATCTGAGGGGGAAAGACTGAACAGAGAGCAACAGACGACCACCTCCCCTCGAACCTGACCACATCCCAGATCCAGAACACAGTCTGACCCAAAGACCTTGGAGAAGAGGCAGTCACAGTAGCCGGAGTACAGGAAGCAAATTCCCTTTGACCTGACCCCAAATCCATCTGCAGACCACTATCCTGGAGCTCTGAAACCAAAAGTTGGAGCAGAGAAGAAATGGTCGCAGGCTGAGTAGACTCAGATCCATGAAGTAACAGAGCAGAATACCCTCCCCCCCATCTGAATCTGGGCCTTGATTACTGATCTAGCCATCCTGTCCACATCAAGGTAAAGGCTACGAGAGGACCTAGAGGAAGCCACCAATAAAAAACGAAAGTGTCTGAGTGTTTGGAGGATCTTTCCTGACAATGAAGGAGATAGAAACACAATGGATTGTCTTGAAAACTGTGGATCCAGAGACCAACAGATCCAAAGAGGGCTACTCTGATTCAGAGGCTTAGGATCCGAGGGCACAGTAGGAACTGAGGGCTCACTTGAAGCCGTTAGGATGATTGGGTCCGACAGAACAGGAAGAGGCCTAGGCACCGACGAGGTCAGATCCGATAACCTCGGAGCCTTAGCAGACGGCTCTGAGGAAGCTCACGGCTCCTTAGGGCTCTTTTTAGCATTGGAGCCATGAGAAAGCTTGGAAGGGGGGTTGAATGCCTGGAGGAACAGTAGTAGCGGACAACAATCCTTTTAAAATAAGCTTATTTCTTCTCTCCTGCAAGGCCTGATGATTAAATCCCTCACAGATGGTGCAAGAAGTGCCAAGATAAGCTAGTCCTAGCTAGCAGATGCAACAATCATGGGCACTCGAGTGTGGAATCTTCTACTCGCACTTGGAACATCTCTTAAACCCAGTAGGCTTATCCATTAAAAAAGCAAACACTAAACAAGTAAATGTAAGAACTACACTAAGAAGCACAACTGTAAGGACTAGGACACCTAAAATATCTAGTATAGCACTATTACTTTAACTACAACAAAAATAGTTTTTATTTATTTTATATATATATATATATATATATATATATATATATATATATATATATATATATATATATATAGTAGAGGATTATGGGTAAGGGGAGGAGTTTGAGCCTGGAAGTTCAAGTCTGTGGGAGGTGGCCGAGCTGGATCTGAGACCCATACGTGAAGAAAAATGATAAGGACAACATCAGATCATGAAGCAACTTCTACACTGACTCAGGATGCCCATATCCACCAAGCTGGTAACTGAGATAGTGGGGAAGTTCATATTCATGAAAACACACCCTTTTTATTATGTAGACAATTGGAGTGAGAAGTAATGTCAGGAGTATTCAGTTTGCAACTCTGGGGGCAGCGCTCATCACTGCAAACTAGCTACCCTGTGTGCAAATAGGTAAACTAGGCATTGATGAAATTTCAAGGGTGCATTTACAAAAAAATGTCAACTCAAGGTGTTTGTGGCTATACAGAGCTCTGCCAAATTTTTGAGGGGAAATTAATAAATACAATCTGATGATTTATGGATTAAGTATTTAGGCAGATATTCTGAAATTAGAAGCAAATCAAATGGTACTTATTGAAAAGAAAGAATGGGCTTGTAAATAATGATGAAAAGGGGAAAGTTACCTGAATGGCTACTGCCCGACTACTACTAGTGTCAGTCTCACCACACCTTCACTTTGATGGAATACAATGGTCCTTTGCTTCTTCTCTCATCAGAAGCAAAACAGTAGCACCAATTCCAAGATGAAATGCAGGCCATAGTCTGTTTGGTGATGCACAGTCTTGTCCCAGAAGATGCAAGGGACAGTAGACTTGATGTAGCCTTTTCCTGGTAGATGTCTTGAACAGCAATTAGACCAATCAGGAAGGTCAAGCAAAGACACTCACTTCCCAATCAGAAACAGGAATCTATGCACTCTGCTTCTTCTCTCACCAGGAGCAAATTATAAGCACAAATTGCAAGCAGACACCTATGAAGCAGTTATTAGGTTTTCTGGTGATCAGCAGTGCCCAGAAAATAATGTCTCCATGATGCTCCTCTCATCAGCAGAAAACAGAAGTGCTAATCCCAAAATAACTACTAAGAGGCAGAATGTGGGCTCTCAATTAATTGGTAGTCTTGGAGTAGATTTTAAAGGTAACTTGGAAAACGGGTTAATATCCTTAGAGCTGCATTGTGCACTAAGCAGTTAGATATGAAAAAGGGTGTTAACTTAAGCTTTAGCTATCTAAGTGGAGAGCAAGTAATTTTAAAACAGCAAGGTAGACTGGAAGGGGGTGGGCACTTTGTATACTAGTTCTATGTAATGCAGTGGGATGAACAATAAATTTAAATAGTTGAAGGGGAGTGATTTCAAAAAATGATAATTTTGTGCTTACTCACAAAAGCCATTAAAAGAAAAGAGGGAAAGAAATATGCAGTCAAATTAACATAAGGGGCAGGCAACTAAAATGATAGTCGAGTTTAAAAACATAATAGCACCAGAATGGAATAGTGGGAAAAAAAAATTATTTCAGAGTGACTCACAAGAGGGACAGCTGTGGTTTCTTTCCTAGATTAAATATGCAATTACAAGCAGAAAGTAAAATAGTGTAAAGAAAATAAATCACAATATGCAAAACAGAAGGCAGTAAAGCAATAAATTAACCTTTCTCTCAAGTTCTGAGAGAGTCTGGGTGAGTTTTCCAGTAAAGCCAATATAGACCACATGGGTATTCTACTGGTCAACTTCTTAACTGAGGAAGCATCAACAATGATACTATGCTTTCACTCCCTGAGTCAGTTTGCAACCCATCATACCACATAGGTATCTCTCTTTAAGGCTTTTGGCTTGTTTATAACCCCCCAATGTGTGGTATGGTATCAAATGATTTTGTTAGATCAAAGTAAGGAGCACTGATGAAAAAGCGAAAAGTTACAGGAAATATATATGACGATCAAAAGGGATACATGAAAAACAGGTAAACCTGAAGTGTAAAAGGATCACAATTAAAGATTTGGACTGAAACATTAGCACACTTCAAAAAAAATGTCAGGAGGAGGATTACTTGCTGGTAGGTAAAGGAATACAAAAATGTAAACTTTCACTACCACTGCAAGAAAAACAATCTTCAAACTAACCTGAAGTACTCATATTTATTTCTAATCAAGTCTTTTATATAAAAGCAAATGCTCATGCTCACCAAATGCTTTATAAAAAAATCAGTGCATACCCATAAATTCCCCACTGCGAAGGAGGTATGGGCCTCTTTGAAACTGATTACATGTATAGATCTGCAATTGTGGGACTGCAGACATATCTGCTGACCTCATAGGACCCAAATGTAGTGAAAGTTTTGAAATGTGAGGCGAATAAATCTAAGATGACTTCCCTGCTTAGTCTAGCAGAAGCATATCGATGTCGAGCAGGAATGGAAATCAAACCAGAAGTAGATAAAATCAAGACGCAACTGAATGTGCCAAAAAAACAAAAGAAGGAACATAAGGTGCAGGATCAGATGACATGGCAAGAAATATGGAAAATGCATACATATAGTTTCAGTAGAGAAAACTTCTGGAAGAACCTCATGTTAATCAGGGTCAAATGTAGGAATGGTTAAGGAAAGGTGAATTCAAACCAAAAGATGAAAGGTTAATATTGGCGGCCCAAGATAGTGGAGTACATACACGCTGGTTTACAAAGTCCATTGAACATGTGGGAGAAACAGTTGGTTTTGTAAAACAGAAGTGGAAACAGTCACACCTCATTGCTGGTTGTCACATAATAATGGCAGGACTGTATACTGAGAGGCATAATAATGTGGCAAGATTGTTGCACTGGGGATTCTGTAAACATTTTGGTACTGAAGTAGCTGAAAAACACTGGAAACATGAGCCACAAAGCATCATAGAAAATGCTGAAGTTTACACCACATTACCAAAAATTCAGACATAGATGTGAGAAAACCAGACATAGGGGTTCATGAAAAGAAGACAAAAGTAGCATTGATCACTGAAATTGCTACATCCAGTGACTACAGTGTCTTGCGAACAGAGAGACAAAGTCATAAAATATCAGGATTTGCAGGCAGAAACGAGAGCAGTGTGGAAGCAAGATATTCAGACAGTTCCAATAGTAGCAAGAGCAACTGGTTTCAAAAAAGAATCTACAATCGTATTTAGATACGTTACCATTACATGTAACCCCATACGAATTGCAGAAGGAGTCATTACTGGACACATTACGGGTGCTACGAAGAGCACTTCTGGCTAACATGAAAGACTGAAACAATACTAATTTCATTAACTTTAATCATACTTTGACTTAGGAATGGGGGTCCATTCCTGTCACGGTATTAGAAAAGTACAGTTGTGTACACTTCCCATAAATGTACATGTTAGAGTGTATTCACTGTTACAGTCATCACACTTGGGGTTATCTGCCTGCAGGTAGCCCTTAGTCGGCCCGAATACCACAGTCTTGGGATTTCTGCATCGGATGCGGTCGCCTCTTCTATGATGTCAGGTGAGGAGATCGCTCAAACTTTCACTCTCATGGCCTCTCAACATAAGGGATAAGATCTGGTTCCCCCTTGTTTGTTGATATACCAGACCACTGACATATTGTCAGTCTGAATTGCAATCGTTCCCAGAGAAAGATGAGCACGGAGGACCTGCAACGCAAGAACAATGATGTGCAGATAAGTCTCGGAAGGGGACCATGTGCCTTGGACTGTCCTTCCTGAGCAGTGCCCCCCCCCCCCAGTAGGGAGGAGTCAGTGGTCACCTTGGTTTGGGGTAAAGGAGGTTGAAAAGGACGTCCCTTGAGGAGATTATTTATTTATTTATTTAACTCTTGTTGACTGGTAAAGTCCGACTAGGTTCCACAGAGCCTGTTTTCAGTGGAGGCCCGGGGAGAAATGCTCCAGATGCATGTCTTTAGAATGTGGGAGGAAACCGGAGTACCCGGAGGAAACTCACGCGAACACAGGGAGAACATGCAAACTCCACACAGAAGGCACCCCAGCCGAGAATCGAACCGGAGAACCTCTTGCTGTGAGGAGACAACGTTAACCGCTGTACCACTGCGCCGCCCCAATCCAGATCCAGGGTCTGAATCCACCACCAAAGTGAGTCCCCCTGCACACTTTTGAAATTCTCACTGGAAAAGAAAAAGGAAGGTCTAACAGTGACCACTGAAACGCCAGTGTCCCACTGCAGTACCGTCATATGAAGGCGTGCCATAGGAAGAAGATTTATTGTGGCCACCATAGAACCTAGCGCCCTTAACAGTGCTTTGGCTGTTGGTAAATGGGTCTGAAGAATGTGTAAAATGTGTAACCTCAAACTGTGTATCCTGTCTGAGGTGAGGAACACCTTCAATTGTATTGTGTCCAGCCGTGCCCAAATGAAATCTAGAATCTGAGCCAGGTGAAGAGCAGACTTGTTCAGACTGATCGCAATGCCCAACTTGTTGTCTAGCTGAAGGAAGGAGTCCCTGGCCTGACATAGTAGATGCTCTGAGGGGGCAGTAAAGAGCCAATTGTGCAGGTACAGAAAGACCTGAATGCCCTGAAGCCTCAGGTGAGCCGCTACTATTGCCATTACCTTGGTAAACACCTGGAGGGGCTGTGGTGAGACCAAAAGGGAGGGCTCGAAACTGGTAATGATTGGCACCCAGCCAGAAGCGAAGGAACCTCCAGGAGTCCTGTCCATCTTGATGTGATAGTATGCGTCCTGGAGGTCGATCGTGCACATCCAGTCTCTGGACTCCAGATAAGGCAGGATAAAGTGAATTGTGACCATCCAGAATTTTGTCTTGGTTACAGACAGGTTCAATTTGGACAGATCTAATATTGGTCTGTGGTCCCCAGTCTTTTTTGGCACTAAAAAGAACCTAGAATAAACCCCGGATCTGGACTGGTCTGCGGGGACAGGGTAAATGACTCGTTTTCTTAGTGAGTCCACCTGCACTGCTGCTTCCTCTTGCTGCGTGGGTGGGATGCCCAGGAGAGCTTTGTTGGATGGGGGGAGATCATTGAAGGGGACAAAATATCCTCTGGATATGACTCACAGCACCCACTGATCTGTAGTGATGGACTCCCATGTTAGTGGGTGAAGCGACGAGTGACCCCCAACTGCCTCCAGAGATAGACAGCCGGGCAACCCCTCAGGGCTGCTGTCCGGGTTTATCCGAGAAAGGTTCTCAGGACCCGAAATTCCTAGGGCCCCCTCTGCCTCTACGGCAATGTCAATCATATCCCGTTCTGCCTCTGAGGGAAGGCGAGTCCTGAGAGTCCCGGGAAAACTCCTGAGACTTGCGGAACCTCATCATCTTCTGGCCTTGCTGGTTTCTGGAAAAAAACTTTTGAGGCGGAGGGAAGTGGATCCCGATGGCAGACAGTGTCTTCTCATCCTTCTCGCTCTGGACCAAAGTCTCTCTGACATTCTTTCCAAAAAGAGAAGAACCATCATAAGGGGCAGTGGTAAAAGACCCCTTGAAGGGCTTCAAGTACTGACATAAGTGAAGTCAGGCGTGGAGCCAGATGGCAACGCTTGACCCCACCACCTATACGGCTCCCTCCGTGGCATGGGAAAGCAAACACATAGAGATGTTGTCTACAGATTTTAGGATGGCCATTCGTGCATTGAATGTCTTCCTGTTCTCTGCTAACATGGACCCTGGGGTCGAGTCAGACTTCCTTGATCAGATCTCTCTGGAGTCGAATAACGTGCGCCATGTAATTCAGTGCCTTCACAAAGGTCGATGAAGCATAAATTCTCTTCCCAAAACATTCCAACGTTCTCGACTCTTGGTCAGGCAGATGGACCGTGGAACTCTCCTGGGTGAGTTCCTTCTTGGTGGCCGCTGCCATAAGCATAGCATTTACAGGGGACCCCTTGTGCCAGTGTAACTTGTCGGCGGGACAGCTTAAAACCTTGCCTAGGCACTTGGGTATTGGCTCTACAGTGTCTGTCACCTTCCATGCCCTAGATGTTATCAAATCCACAAGTGGATCAGCAGGAGGGGACACCCAAGAGGTAGATGGACCTGAGCCGAATCCCTCCAGAAATACGGACTCAGGACCCACAGGTTGAAGAACAAATGAAATAAACTACTTCAGATCTATACTATAATACCTTTTGTCCCTTAAAAGAATGTACTGTATTACCTGCTTGTCACACGTTTTCTGTAAATGCTTTACTGTACTGTACTACCTTCTTTTTACAAGTTTTACTATAACTGTAATTATTACATTTGTACCTTATGTCTTCTTTATTTTATATCTACATTTTCTAATGTGGAGCTTTTCTCCCTGGGCCTCCACTAAGAAGCTCTTTTTGGCCCAGTCAGACCTTCCCGGTAAACAAATGACAAATAAATAAATATATAAATAAATTAATGCACTTGTGCAAGTCTCTTGTACATTGAAGGCAGTAATGAAGCCTTCTAAGAACAAAGTAACAAAGTAGAACGTATACTGCAATGGTTAGGAAAAAAACAGATGAATATTCTGAATCAAGGCGGACTCAGAGGTGATCTTACTTAAAAAGAAGGGGTTAGCTCTGAAAGGAACTCTCTATGAAAAAGCAAATATGGGGATCTGCAGAAAGGTGTGTGTAGTTCTGAAATCTTCCTGGATGAAGTTACACCAATGGTGAACAAAATTTTTCAGGAGAGGTGCATTAAACTGCAAGAAAAAGCAGGCTTCAAAGGGCCTTCAGAATGGGCTTCTAAAAGAAATTTAGATCCTATGGTAGAGAGAAGTTGGTACATTTTTAAAATTCCCTACAGAATACTTTGTCAGAAACATTGGGGAAGCAAATGGTAACAATTACGGAAATATTTTTTTTTCTGATGGGACATAGGACCTGAATTGTCTAGACATAGTAAGGCCTTACCAAGTTTAATACTATTGGCTGCCAAAAAAGCAATCACTAAAAACTGGCCCTTGCTTCAGTGTGGTCTTGTCCTTGGGTAGGCATAAAATGTTATCAAGATTATGGGGGTATAACTTCAACAACACAGGGCTCTTGCCATAGCTCTCTGCCAAAAGATCATTCAGTCAACAGGAGGGACTACCCAAGAAGTAGAGTTGGCAGACCTACACACTTTGAACAACACTATCTCATTCAGGGAAAGGGATGCACCGTGGCAGGGCTATCTACCCACCTCGACTCTAGAGGATTGTCACTGTTGAAGTGACACTCTGACCCCATGTGTAAACCACAGGAAAAAGGCGTTGTGGATGTATGGAGTCAGAGAAGAGGTACCTGTGGGCCAAATACCCATCTGAGGTAAAAGTTCGAAAATCTCCCCAAATATGGTGTCTTCTGGAGGGAACTGGGAAGCATTTCCCTTCACTGTGGTCAGTGTGTGGGGTAACAGATTCTGGAAGGGAATCTACGCACCTATTCTCACATGTAAACTTTCTGGGAGTGGAATCTTCTAAAGAATCAGAAACGCCTCCAGCTCCTTGTTGAAAGAGGTGCTCAAGTCACCAGGTACTCTGCCCTTTGGGATCACGGTGAGGACTTAAGGGCACAGATCACTGTTTTAAGAGTAGATTCAAGACTGAGGGTGCACCCCTTTCTTGTGTTAAGGAACAGGAGAAGACCCCCAGATGGTCCCGATGACACTCCCATCAGCACTGACTCCATCCTCAAAGAAGAAGGGGCACACAGCACTGACAAGCAGACCCCAGCACTGGCTGGATGGTTAACTGGAGTACTGGCACAAACACCTCAAATGTTGAAAATCCACAACACCAAGAAAAATACCAAAAAAGTCAACTTCGAAAACAAGTCCAAGATCTTGACATTAAGGGTCTGGAGCCAAGACACAATCAGCCCAGAAGGGTTTGGAATCAAGAGTATTAGATGCAACTTTGACACAGATGGATCAAATTACCAAAAGTGACCAAAGAAAGACTGTGAAATAAAATCTCCGTTCCACCAGGATAGAAGCCAAATCTTTTAATAAAAATACAAGTCAACCATAAGCGCTTTCGTCTGCTACAAGGACACAGTGTTTTTTCATCACTCATTCCCTGGTCTATTTTAACATAGTATCTTGGTTATTTGTTCAATAAACACTTGGGTTTTTTGGCCAGTAACAGTTTGGCTGAAGATTCGCAGAATTTATAGCTGATTTGTAAAACATTATAGTTCACTATGAACCTTTTTATAATTTTAATTATGTTTTTGAATCTCATATATTCACAATTTTTTGTATAATTTTTCTTACAATTTTTAACATATATATCACCACGATGCAGATATAATTTATTATTATTAAATATATATTTTTTTACTGCATCAGTTGGAATTATGTGTTAATTACAGAAGCTGTAAAAGGAATTATTTTGTTGAGAATTATTTTGTTGAGACTCAGTGTATCTTTAACAATTTCGAAATTGTTTAATTGTTTGGATCTTAATTGAATAATTGAAGGGAAGGTTTCATATATAAAAACTATCTGTACCAGTGGGATTTTATCTGAGGAAGTTTGCCTTGTAGCAGACGAAAGCGCTTATGGTTGACTTGTATTTTTATTAAAAGACTTGGCTTCTATCCTGGTGGAACGGAGATTTTATTTCACAGATGGATCAAAGCCAACTGCTGCCAAAGGAGGCAAAGGAGTTGTCATCAGCTCCAAAACCAGTGGCACCAATAACTCTGTCAGGGTAGGACCAAAAGTAACTGACATTTGTGGGCTAATCTGATCAAACTGGAAACAGAGGAGATAAGACAACACCAATGTCTGTTTGTGCCTTGACAAAGGTCAAAGTACAGTTTTGTACCTACCATAAATGAAGATGTTCGAAGATCCACATTGCTGCAGTCCTAACACTTGGGGTAGTCCGCTGTCCCAGTCGGCCCGAATACCAAAGTATAAGGCTGACATCGGTCAAGGCGCATTTGTCTGACATCAGGACGTCAGGGTACAAATGCGCATGACCGACGTCATATCCTCAGTCTTTTCTTGCCCCAGATGTCAGAAGACCCTAAAAAGATAAGGCCAAAACCAAAAAACACCAAACACTCCTGTACCTAATATATATACAATATATACAAATTTACAAAAATAGAACCCCACCCACACAACCACCCCTAAACACAGAGGGGAAGGAGGGAGGGTAATTGGACTGCAGCAATGTGGATCTTGAACATCTACATTTATGGTAGGTACAAAACTGTACTATGTTCTTCATCCCACATTGCTGCAGTCCTAACACTTGGGTAGAATCCCAAAGCAGAGGTAAGGGAGGATGGCTAAACTATAATGAAGCAGGAGCTGCCAAAATGCCCTGCAACACAGCAGTGGCAAAACCAGCCCTGGATTTAGAATAGAGAGGAAGGTGGTAATGCTTGGAGAAAGTATGCACTGAACTCCAAGTAGCTGCCTCCAAAATATCCTTAGTCGCCACCCCCCTTAGAAATGCTGTTGAAGTGGCAGTAGCCCTAGTGGAATGAGGCCTAATCCCAGCTGGAATCTCCTTGCCATGATGGGAATAACAGAATGCAATGCAAAACCCAATCCACTTAGATATAGTTTGTTTTGACACAGGCTTGCCCTGAGAACTCAAAGCAAAAGAAACAAACAACTGCTGAGACTGCCTAAAATCCTAGTCCTGCTTAAATAATAACGCAACTGCCTGTGTACATCTAAAGTGTGCAAAATCTTTTCCGCCCTATTTTGGGGATCTGCATAAAAAGTAGGCAAATGAATAGTTTGGTTTAAAGCCACACTAGAAACCACCTTAGGCATAAAGGAAGGATTAGTACGTAATGATACCCTATCCTTATGGAAAATCAAAAAAGGCTCAACTGCCATAAGGGCCTGCAATTCAGAAACCCTTCTTGCAGAAGTAATGGCCAACAAAAAAACAGTCTTCCATGACAAGTATTTCAATTCAGCAGTAGCCGCAGGCTCAAAAGGTTGTAGAGTAAGTTTCTCCAACACAAAATTGAGATCCCAAGCAGGAGTAGGAGCTCTACGTGGGGGTCTTATATTCTTTGCCCCTCTAAGAAATTGCTTGAACAAAGGATGAGAAAACAATGGTGGGTCACAATCATAGTGAGCTGAAATTGCTGCAGCATGAATCTTAATGGAAGAGAAAGACAAACCTTTGTCCAATAACTCAGTAAGATATTGAAGAGCCACACTCAAATTAGGCTCAGAAACATCCAAATCCTTTGCTGCACTCCAAAATAAAAATCTCTTCCATTTTTCTGCATACACTTTAAGTGTACTAGGTCTTCTGGCTTCCATAATCACATTCAAAACTTGTTGAGGAAGTTGAGACCTGCTGTGGTTCAAAACAGAATATGCCAGGCTGTTAGATGAAGAGAGTGAAGCTTGACATTGAGTAGATGACCGTCCCTCTGAGACAAAAGGTGTGGAATTAAAGGTAAAGGCCATGGAGGCTTCCTTACCAGATTCCTCAGTAATGGGTACCAGTGTTGCCGAGGCCAATCTGGAGCTATCAAAATCATCCTTGGCTTGTCTTGTCTGACCTTTAGGAGTACCTTTGGGAGGAGAGGCAGAGGTGGAAAGGCATACACATGAAGATTTTCCCAACTGAACGAAAGAGCATCCACTTTCCAAGCTGTGTGATGAAACCTTTTCGTGCAAAACTTTGGCAGCTGGTGGTTTAGTGGAGAAGCGAACAGATCTATGCCTGGAGTTCCCCATGACACTGTCAATTTTCGAAATACATGAAGATCCAGTTTCCACTCGTGGGGATCCATGATTTGCCTGCTTAACACATCTGCTAAGGAGTTCTGTGCTCCTGGCAGAAACCTTGCCTGAAGATTTAGCTGCAAGCTGAGCGCAGTCTCCCACAAAATCACTGCTTGCCTGCATAGAGGATAAGAATGTGTCCCCCCTTGCTTGTTGATGTACCACATGACAGTTGTGTTGTCTGTTAGAATCAACACCTGCCCTGGAAGAAGTAACTCCTTGAAAGCCATTAATGCAAACTGGACTGCTAACATCTCCTTCATGTTGATGTGTAGATGCTGTAGTCTGGCAGGCCACTTGTCTTGTATCCACTTTCCATTCAGATGAGCTCCCCAAGCTATGTCTGAGGCATCTGTCGTCAGAATCTGACTCGCCTCTGGCCGGGTCACAGAGAGTCCCTTGTTTAGGTGACATTCCTGAGCCCACCACAAAAATTCCTTTTGAATGCAAGGTATTATTGGAATGACAGTGTCCAAATCCTGGCAGTGCTGTGTCCATACATTTTTCAGATACCATTGCAGCTTCCTCATATGCAGTTTGGCATTGGGAAGCACCAGAATACAAGATGCCATGAACCCTAAGGCTTGAAGGACTGTCCTTGCAGTCAGCCCGGACTGAAGAGATAGTTGATGAAAGTAAAGGGAAAGATTCTTTTTGTCCGGGGTAAAAAGGCCATCTGGGCTGCTGTATTCAGTCTCACACCCAGAAAGCACATGTCTTGAGAGGGTACTAGACTGGACTTTATTTCGTTCACAGAATACCCCAGGCATCTTAGCACTGCTATCACATATTCCAGATGCTGAAGAAGCTCGTCCTTTTCTTGAGCCAGAATCAGACAGTCGTCCAAGTAAGGATAGATTTGTATTCCTTTTAGCCTGAAGAAAGCTATGACTGGAGCCAGAACTTTTGTGAATACTCTGGGCAGTAGATAAGCCAAAGGGCAATGCAGAGAACTGATAATGGGAATTCCCAGCTCGGAAACGCAGATACTTCCTGCAACTGAGTCTGATAGGCACATGAAGGTAAGCCTCCTTGAGATCTAAAGTTACCATCCAGTGATCCTTGCCCAGCAGAGGTAAAAGCTGTTGTAACGTTAACATTTTGAACTTGGGAATGTCCAGATAAGTGTTGAGGATAGACAAATCCAAAATTGGTCTCCACGTGTTCCCCTTTTTTGGTACTAGGAACAGGTGAGAATAAAATCCTAGGCCCCTTTCTGGCACAGGAACCGGCTGAATGGCCCCTATCTGGAGTAACAGAGAAATTTGCTTGTGAGCCTCTTTTCTTTGTATAGGAGGAATGTCTGGCATGCCTTTGAAAGGAGGCAAGGTATGGAAATAAAACCTGTAACCGTGGTGAACGATATCCAATACCCATCTGTCTTGGGTAATAACACTCCAATTTTCTTTGAAAAGTGCCAGCCTTCCTCCCAAAGGTGCTGCCAGACGAGAAGGCTCTGGCAGCTGAAAAGGCAGGTCATTGGGTCTGCTTACGAAAGGACTGACCCCTGCCCTCACCAGAAGACTGGGCAGGTGAACTCCCTGTTCTAGGCCTAAAAGACCCTTAAGCTCTGCCCCTACCACGTCTAGATCTACCCCTAGACTGATAATCATAAGAAGGATATGTCCACCCCTTAGTAGGCCAATTTCTACTAAACTTCGGAGGCTGAACCTGCAAAAAATCTTTAACAGTCTGCATAGACTTAGCCTTGTCCTCCATTTTCTTTAAAACTGCTTCCACAGGCGAACCAAATAACACATCAGATTGTAAAGGAGCATCTAAAATCCTTGTCTTTACATGCTCAGCTAAATTCTGATCCCTCAGCCAGGCGTGCCTGCGAAGAACAGAACCAGTGGCTGCCACCCTCGAAGAGGCCTGTACAGCATCAAAACCACATTGCAAGGAATGCTTACCCACCTGTTCAGAAACATGAACTAAATCCTGCAACTCTTTACACTCAATACCTTCCGCCAGAGCATCTACCTTAGACTTCAATTGTGTAAGGAGATAATTTTGGTATTTCAACATGTGAAACTGGCAATTCAAAGCCCTCATGGCTAAAGTGGAAGAAGTATACACCTTCTTTCCCCATCTATCCAAAGCCCTAGCCTCTTTATCAGAAGGAACAGGATTTTTAACAACAGAAGCCTTAACACCTTTAGGGCCCTGAGAAACAGTTTCTGGGTCTGCCCTAGGACTCTTAAAAGATACTTATGAGCTTCAGGCACCCTATAATACCTATCCGGTTTAACTGGGGCAGGAGGCAAAGAATCAGGGTTCAGGGAAGCCTCTGCAAAAACATCTTCTACCACATCCAGAACAGGAGGTATAGCCAAAGGCCTATGCTGGGGTAGAAACAAAATTCCCTAAGCCTTTTCCTGGAATCAGAGAAATCTTGACCTTCCCATTTAAAATGCTCCCTCATGGAATGAAGAGTCTCTGAAAAAGAAAAATCCTCAGGAGGAGAAGCCGAAGGAGTAGAATCATCTACATCAGAATCAGAATAAGGAGGATACTCCTGCAAGTCTTCAGCCGAAGACTCAGAAGCCTCGAACACTGCTCAAAACTCTCAAGCTCAGGTTCCACCCTAGGCCTCTTATCAGGGGGCATAGAACCTCTAATCATAGTAATCAAATCTTCTGCCATTTTTAGCATATGCTTCTTAGGCAGAGACCCTGAAGAACTAGGGAGACCCCACTGAAGTTAACCCTGGCCTGCCTCTAGAAGAAGCCTTGGAAACAGAAGGGAGGGCCTAACCACCTTAGGAAGGGAGGGAGAACAGCTACCTGAGAAGCCCCTTCAGCCTGGCCTACCTCCTGAGAGGACACATCTTGTAACAGTAAAGTCTCTCCCTGAGAATCCAAAGGAACTTCTGGTAGAACCACCGGCTCCACCGAGCCCTCTAAAGAACCGGCGTCCGGGACAGACGGTTCTTCCAACCTAGGCTTTGCTGCTTTGTCCTTGCGCTTTTAGATAGGCGAAGCGCCGGAGCATCCGGCGGCATGTTGTAATTACAACGCTTCCCAAAACTAACCTGGCACAATCTAATCTTCTCTTAATAGTGCGTTTGTTAAATCTAGCACAAGAGCGACAGCCAACAACGTCGTGCTCAGGCCCTAAGCAAGGTATACACAAGGTATGGTAATCCCTATGAGGTATCTGTTTCCCACAAGAAATACAGTTATTCACTTTTTCTGACATCCGGTTAAATACTGAGGCAAGAAAAAACCAAAATGTTCCCCAACGGGGTACTTAGCCAACTTTGATTCGGTCTGAAACTCCGACTTCAGAAAATTTCAGAACGCCAACCTGCACTCGCAATACTGCTTCTGCATCGGACCATGCGGCAAAAAAGACTGAGGATATGACGTCGGTCATGCGCATTTGTACCCTGACGTCCTGATGTCAGACAAATGCGCCTTGACCGACGTCAGCCTTATACTTTGGTATTCGGGCCGACTGGGACAGCGGACTACCCCAAGTGTTAGGACTGCAGCAATGTGGGATGAAGAACATCTTCATGCAAACCCAATCAATGTCAGTGATACTACTAAAAGATTTCTCGTAGACCTGATTGAGAAGGCAGATGGGAGATAAAAAAATGCAGACAATTTCTTGTCAGGGGATTAGCTACGGGAGGTTCCCTCCTTGAGGATATAACACGGATCACAATAGCTTTGGTGCAAAGACAAGTCAGAACCAAGGGCTTTGGTACAAAAAGCTCTGAGTGGATCAGCGCCATGGTCTCACAGGATGGCAAAAGCTTTGGTACCTTGGAGGAAGGAAGAATAGAATCCTCAAGTTTTTTTCTTCTCTTTTTCTATCATTCTTCTTTTCCTTTACTTCCTCCTTTCCATTTTTCTAACCATTTGGCCTATTCTCCGAGTTACAATGGAGAAAGCACTTCAGTGTAACTAATTTCTTCATTTGCACAAGGAACACGTCCTGAAAGCCTTACAGATTTTGCACCAATAAGGAGGTGTTCTTGATCTAACCATACTAAAAGTTCAGGCACGCCCTGGGGAGGTATTTTCTGCACATACTTGGCACACTTGATAAAAGACAAAGCTTATCCCACCTCAAAATTTAAAACCAGCACAGCAGATCACTACTAAAACTACACGTCAGTACAGTAGCTACAACAATCAAACCAAAACAAATACGTAGAATCACATAATTCAAAGTATAACAAAGCACAGTGGAAAAATATAGTAGGCAGAAAACTAAATACTGCTTTCTATGAAGAAAACGGTAATGAGGAGGACTGTGATGAGAAGGATTAGGCCTTGACTTAAAGGGGAACGACAAAGGAAAAGAAAAAGATTGCGATCCGGAAGATTTTGCTTAACAGTATTTTAGGAGAAGGAAAAGTACCAACATACTGCAAGAAAGGTGCAGTGATAAATTTGTTAGGCCTCCTAGGACAGTTTCCACAGTATCCGGAGACTTCCACGCCTTCCAACAAACCAAGTCCAAGAGTTCATCAAAAGGTGGAGAAGAGCAAGAAGTGGAAGGTCGAGAACCAAAAGCCTCCATGTATACGGAATCCTCATCAGAACGGTTAGTGGTCCTCCATCCTTCTCTCTGTTTAAGGACTTCTAAAATGTCTGCGAATGCGACATCTTCAGAAGGCAACTGTGGGGAGTCCTCTGAATCGAGGTCCATGTATGATGTCACTGACTCCTCAGGGGAGTCTAGATGTTTCCTCTTGTATGTCTTCTTTCGTGGTGCCTCCTCAGATGAGGCTTCTGGAGAGGTTTCCGAAGAGAAAGGTACATCCTGTGGGATGTCATGAGGTTCTGGATCTCTGCGCTGTGGGCCATGTGGTGCAGAAGATGGACCTGAAACTATAGGGGAAGGGATGGTAGGATCAAACACTGGATGTCCGTGATGGCAGTGCTCTCCTCATGACCGCGAAGGCACCCCCTTCATGACCCGAGGAGAGGTCCGGCTCCGAAGAAGCAGAAGCTCCCCCTGGAGCCACAAGAGACTGTTTTGAGGCCGAGGGAGGAGCCAAACTCATCCGAGCCGATGCTCCAAGAGGTAAAGCCAGAACTGATAAAAGCTCAGTCTGGCTGTCCCCACCAGAGCCTAATGGAAAATGTCGGCCCCCCCCAGACTCCCCGGTCAGCTGAGGTAGTTTGAGTAGTAGTTACCAAAGAAGGCAAAGAAGGTCTCAGCACTGTAGGGTCCACAACTATCCGCTCCACACATTCTGGCTCCGAGATGACAGCAGGGGTCAGAAGAGGAATCCAAGTAGGGAGTACTGGTCTGGTCGGATCCAAAGTCAACTGGGTTGGTGCCAACAACATTTTTGCAAGAGCCATTGTCCTCAAAAGCTTCTGCACCAAACGATCCATGTCCAAATCCGAAAGACTTCTGTAAGAACGAGATGATGACGATGGTGTTGGTGATTGCCACAGACTGTAAGAATGGGTATCGGAACGTAGGAGACACAGGGTCTAAAACTGGTGATCGGCTCCTAGCTCGAACTACCGTCGGCTCCGACACAGATGGAGCAGAGGTAAAAGTCTGAGTCTATGTGGTCGGTTCCAAGAATTTTTGAATCTTTCTTGAAGGCTCCGAACCATTTGAAGAAGCTGAAGATGGTCTCTTAGAGCTTTTCTCAGACTTGGATGAAGAAGGTGAAGAAGTCTTATTTAATGGAGTTTGACCCTTCTCAAAATTCTCCACAAAGGAAAACTTTAACAAACCCCTCAATATCAATTCATTCTTTCGCTCTTGAAGCACCCTAGAGCTGAAAAAATGGCAAATGGAACAACTTTCCTTCAAATGCAGGGCTCCTTGAAACAGTATACACATTTGGAGTGCGCATCAGTGATAGACATCTTCTGCGAGCACTTTGGGTATCTTTTAAATCCTAAGAATCCTTGTCTCCTTGTTATCCTTATTTTGTTTACTTGTTATCCTGAACACAAAATATTACAAACACAACAGTATTAGAGCCTTCTAACTTAAACAGGGTATCAAAAACTTGTAAGAAACAATGGCATTAAAGTGTACAAAAATGAATAAACAACCCTCTAACTTAAAAAGTCTTTATATGTATCAACCTACATCGCTATCAAACACACAGCAGAACCTCAAAAAACCCGACTACTGAGGAAAACAAGTGAAAAGACACACACACACACACACACACACACACACACACACACACACACACACACACACACACACACACACACACACACACACTAATCCTAAAAACATGACTTTTTTTGAAACCCTTCTAACTCAAACTATAATCTAATTCCAAGGTAGCACAACTATACCGCAATCAGGTAAATGGATAGGGTTTTAAATGCCCAACAAATGACCAACTACAAAAAAATCTGCAAAAAGCTTCAAAGACAAAGGATAAATGCATAGAAATACGTGATTAATTAATAACATTATTAGACTATGATTATTAACTTTCAGCGACTTTTAACAAAAAGAATAATAAAGAAAGCCTAAACCTAGCCAGAGCTAGCTCTCGACTCAAATTGCTTCAGCGGCAAACGAGATATGGGGGAATGCCCTATAGCATCATTAGACAGGGATAGAGCCACAAGCTAGCTGTACACCTCGAGCTTTAGAAAACTGACAAGTCGGAACCAAGGATCGGTTCCGAACCCATCAGTCAAGAATGAGGGCGAGATAGGACAACTACACATCCATGATTATAAAGTGTTCATGTCTATAATGGCTAAAAAAATGGTAAAACTAATGCCAAAACTGATAACTGATCGATACAGATCAATGTGGTTTTTCTGGAAGGGAGGTAAACATCTGACAACATTAACAGAACACTGATGATCCAGAGGGAAGCAGAATGTCCGAAAATACCATTGTTGGTGGGTCTTGATGCAGAGAATGCATATGACAGAGTAAGCTGGGACTTTATGAGCATGACAATGGAAGCATTTGCATTTCCTTAAAAAAAAAATGATATGGTTGAGATAAGGAGGATATATGAGGTATCGGAGGCAATAGATAACGCTAGTGGGGACCTTTCTGATAATTTCTGCTTGAGCAAAAGAACCAGGCAGAGTTGTCCTCTCTCTAATTTATTTGAATTATATTTAGAACCACTAGCAAAGAAAGAAAGGGACTCAGAAATCTAAGAATATAATTAGTATGGTAGTCAAAAAAGCTGGCTCTATTTCATAGATTCACAGATGATTACTAAGCTAAATGCCCTGAAGAGCCATTTTAAGCCTAGCCATTAAGCCAAGGTCAGAATCAAACCCTGTACCCTGTGCGTCTATGAGGTAAAGACATTATTTTACACCTGACAAAAAAGAAAGGGACATTACAGTGTTGTGGAACATTTTGAGACAGTTTCAAAGTTTTTTGATACACAAAACTAATGAAGCAAAAACAAAGGCAATCGCGGTAAATTATGTACCCACACAAAAAATTGGTTCAGCAATACCCTTATTTATGGGGACACAATAAAATGAAGTACTTAGGAGTATGGATTAAAAATGATTCTGGTGTGGCAACTCAGGAGATGTGGAAAGAGACTAAACAAAAGATAATACAAAAACTGAGAAAACAGAAGCTTTGTTATATGGACATGGATAGTAATATACAAGATGACAAAATGTTTTTAGCCCCATAGTCTTATACACAGGTCAGGTATATTTTTATCAACCACAAGGGAAGTTGTGGATAGCAATTAAGGAGATGAAGGACTTCATCTGCAAGGGGATGACAGCAAGAGTCAAGTGGGATAAGATGATTCTTCCAGTAGAACAAGGTGGACTGGGATTACACAATTTGAAGGGGTATTTCAGTACTACACAGTTAAGGCTTCTACATATAGCACAAGCAGAAAACAATCATTCAAAGTGGAAAGAGATGAAGATGAAAACTGGGGCCAAGCTCAAGAAACAAGGAGAGACTGGGATTTTGGATGCAGGCCTTTAAGGAGAACAAAAAATAATCATAATGAATATTATATCCATAAAGTACCAGAAAGTAAAAGTTCAGTTACAGATTTGCTGTTCTGAACTGTTTGTAAGTTCCTTGGAGGCCATTGTTTGCTTGGGCTAAAGGGAAGTCTCTGTGTTCATCAGTGGCAGTGATAAACATTGAGCAGCCTGCCTGCCCCTGTTGGAGTGGTTACTGCCTTGAAACTGTAGTTTTATTGGCCATTTTGGGTCAATTCCTAACTCCTTGATCTCCCTCATCTTAAAACCCGATTGCCTCGTGGTTTTGGCGTCTTTTCGGACTTGTTGGCTGTTGGTGAAGCACCCACCAAGAGGAGAAAACGCTGAGAGAAGAAAGGAGCCACTTTTGAGATTTTAAGTATTTTGCTTCAGATTATTTGTTAAGTTTTTCTGCATTGCCGCCTATGTTTGAGCATTTTCTGGCTTGTTAAACCTGATTTCTGTGTTGGTAACTGTATTTAGAACACAACCTAGAGCCGATTACTGAATTTCCTGCCTGCACTTATTTTTAAAATCGTTTTTTTTTTCTTAAAACTTGCATTTTATCTGTCTCTGGACTAGCACTCAAGTGTGGGGTCATTTACTGCACTGTTCTAACTTGTTGATACTTGTGAACCTCTGCTTTCCTTAAAAAAACAAAACAAAAAAAAAAATCTTGCTTTTTTCCCACTTTTCTGACATTTAAAAAAGTTCAGTTACAGATTTGCTGTTCTGTACTGTTTGTAAGTTTCTTGGAGGCCATTGTTTGCTTGAGCTAAAGGGAAGTCTCTGTGTTCATCAGTGGCAGTGATAAACATTGAAAAGCCTATCTGCCCCTGTGGGAGTGGTTACTGCCTTGAAACTGTAGTTTTATTGGCCATTTTGTGTCAATTCCCTTCTCTTAAAACCCTGTTTTGTGCGGTTTTGCACATAGCGCAACTGCTCTATCTCTCAAATTAAACACCATATTCTCATTCTAAGGCCCCTCACTGGTCCAAATAAGCAATTTTACAAGTTAGCACTAATAAACCATAAGCACTACTTACTCTTATACTCTCTACGATTACCTTGTCCCCTATTGGTCCATTTTAATTCAGTTCCCTATATTACTCTAGCATGTCCAAAGGTCAGTCAATGGTTTCCTCTCCAGTCCAGCTGGTGAATCTGGGAATTTTGAGGCAATGTTACAACTATCTCATGTACACAGACAACCCTCTCCTCCTCCAAACAGGTTCAAATATATGTGAGAGATGCAACCATATAGCCAAACTGGAGGCTGAGATCTCTCATCTCAAAACTGATGTAACCAGTCAGGAGAAGGTAACCTCACACAACACAATTCCAGTATCACATAGTCCCAACACAACAGCGAACCATACACATAAAAACACAAAAACATACTCGGAGGCTCTAAATAAAAATCTACCTGAGCAACAGAGACCTCCAAAGCAGACATCCAAGCAAACGCTACCCCAAAACAAAACACGTACAACACATAGCACACAAAGTCAGTGTGCCAAGCAGTCACAGCCCTTAAGGCTGAATAACACACCTGATACTCTTGTAATAGGTGACTCTATTGTCAGACACACTGACATCCCGCTCACCAGGCTGAATAAAGAGAAGGTCACAGTGAGCTGCCTGTCGGGCGCTAGGATCCGCCACATAACGCAAGCACTCAGGTCACTCCAAAGCAAATACAAATATGACTCAGTCATTGTACATGCTGGCGTGAATGACCCGAGACGTACCTCCCTCGACTACATGAAAAGAGACATAGAGGAGCTCTCTGATCATGTAGCCCAGGCCAGTGTGACCCTGACTTTGAGCAGCATCTTGCCCTCACCTAGAATGATGCCACAGTATATAAAGACAAAATGATCGATTTTAACAATTGGCTAACATTTTGGTGTCATTCAAAGGGGATCCAGTGTCTGTCAGCCTGGGATGACATGCTCGACAAGCCACGTTGCTTCGCTAGGGACGGTTTGCACCGGTCACCCCTGGGCTTTCGGATATTGGCAAAGGCTCTTGCCACCCCCATAGTGCCTTTTTTAGGCAAGGCTCAAAATTCAAACCCACCTCCATAGACAGCACAAGGAACAAGAAACTAAGGGTAATGCTGCTAAACGCTAGAAGTCTTAACCTCAAGATGCATGCACTCGAAGCTCTCCTCAGTATGGAGAACATCGATATCTGTGCAGTGACAGAAACCTGGTTCAAGGCTCCAGAGAGCACCCCAACACTACCAGGTTATACCTCACATCATGCTTTTTGGCCCTCAAACCCGGACCGAACCACAAAAGGAGGGGGAGTTTCCATATTTATCAAGAATATCCACACCTCCAGGTTAGTGGCATTGCACGAAGTATCGGAGACCATCCATGTGCAACTGACAGTGGGCAAGACTGCTTTTCAGTTTATAGCATCCTACAGACCATCCTCTCAAAGTCAGGAATCCCACTCGGCTTTATTGAAAACATTGGAGAACATGAAGATCTCTCCGAACACCAATATATTGGGCGACTTCAACTACCCAAACATAGACTGAGAGCATTACTCAAGCCCCAGCACCTTAGCCCAAAGGTTCCTGGAATTTATAAACTCAAATGCTATGGAACAACTAGTCACCACTCCCACAAGAGGGGAAAACATACTAGACCTGATCATTACCAACATGGGGACTCTATGCTCCATACCAAAAGTATAACCCTCATTGGTAAGATCAGACCATAAATTAATTTCACTGGATATCCACATCCCGACCCCACCCCTAGCCCAGAAAACCACAGTGAAAATCTTCTCAAAAGCGAACTTCACACTTCTCAAAACCGAAGTGGAATCCTTCAAGGCCCCAGAGCCAGTGGAAACTACAGCCCAAACAGCAGAATCCTATATGAACACATTCTATGGACATCTCCAGGAATGCATGGATCATGCTATCCCAAACAAAATCAAGACCCAATCATCCAAAGGCAGGCGTCCAGTCTGGTGGACCCCAGCCATAAATAAACTGTACAACAGAAGGAGGAAGCTACTACATGATAGAGCAAAATCCCTAAAAGGGAAGGCATCTCTGATCAGTACTAGCAAAAAATTACGATCCCTCATAAAATCCTCCAAGGCCAGCTTCGAGAGAAAAATTGCACAGGACACTAAAGACAATCATAAGGCTTTTTTCAATTATGTTAGGAACCTGGGATGCAACCCCCAGACTAGTTCTGAGTTGATTCTAAATGACAAAAAATACACTGAACCCACAGACATCACCAATATCCTGGCAGACAGGTTCAGTGCAAACCTCTCCACCCCCTCCACCCCAAAAGAGCAAGTATCTATCCCGGCAGAGTGCAGCCTCCCAAACATCTCTGATGCTCAGGTGAAGGCCGCCCTCTCCAAAGCAAAAAACACTGCTTCCATGGGACCAGATGGCGTCCCGGGTTGCGTCCTACATGAACTCCAAGAAGAACTATTCCCTCAAGTAAAACTGCTGTACAATCTCAGCCTCACTACAGGACATGTGCCCAAAGAATGGCGTACAGCAACAGTGGTCCCACTCCACAAAGGTGGCGCCTCTGCTGACCCTGGAAACTATCGCCCCATAAGCCTGACTAGCCTAGTCTGCAAGGCTATGGAGAGGATCATCAGGGAACTCATAAACAAAGACATTGGGGACCTACAGACACTAGATCCTACCCAATTTGGCTTCAAGGCAGATCCTGCCTTTTGAACCTGGTTGACTTCTTCCAAACAGTCATCAAGGCCATAGATGAAGGGAAGGTAGTCTACACACCTTATCCGGACCTCGCAAAGGCATTTGACACAATACCCCACTCGGGCATCATAGATAAGCTATCCAGCCTAAATATAAACCCCTATGTCACAAGATGGGTCGCAAACTGGCTCAAAGACAGAACCCACAGAGTCAGAGTTGCTGGAGCCATGTCAGACTCGAAACCGGTCACAAGTGGCGTCCCACAAGGTTCTGTCCTGGGACCTCTCCTGTTCGGTATTTACTTTTCTGAGGTACAGGCCAACGTGGGAGGACTATGGCTCACCAAGTTCGCAGATGACTGCAAACTGGACGCCATAATCGACTCTCCAGCTGACACAAACATCATTCAAAAAGGTCTCGCAGAGACAGATAACTGGTGCCAGAGCCATGGTCTAAAGCTAAATGCCAAAAAGTGTATAGTCATACCCTTTGACAAAAACATTGTGCCCACAAATTACCACATAGGTGGTAACCCATTAAGTACAGTGAAAGTAATTAGGGATCTGGGGACCCAAGTTGATAGCAATCTGTCCTTTGACAACCACATTGCCAAAGTGGTTAGAAAGACCTTCTACATAGCCCACCTCATCATGAAAGGATTCACATCTAGATCAAGAGAGGTAATCGTGCCCCTTTATTCATCCCTCATCAGGCCCATCATAGAATACAATGCCCTCTTTGGGATGTACCTTACCCGACACCTGCAACAATTAGAAAGACCCCAAAAGTACCTCACCAGGAGGATCAAGGGACTCAAACAGATGCCATATGCTGCTCGGTTAAAAAAACTCCAGCTCTACTCAGTTGCATACCGCCTACTTCGTGGCGATCTATGCCTGACATATAAAGCTATGTAATAATGGGCATGCGCCACCTCAGTAAATCTAAATCCCTTAGAGCCACGCGCTCGAGGGACTTGAACCTCAGCACAGAAATAAATAGAACATGCTGGAGGGCCAGATTCATAACTCAGAGGCTCCCTTCGCTCTGGAATAGAATTCCAATTCATGTTAGGCAGAGCACCTCACTGACTCTCTTCAAGAAGAATCTTGATGAGTGGATGGGGGATCGTAGGTTTGTCCCCGGGATTACTTCCTTGTCACTATTATACAGAGGCACAGTAAACTAAACTTTAAAAAGGGCACAGTATACTCAAATCAAGGGGTGGCGTAAGCCAAACACAATCGGGCTAAGCTTATAAATGCCCCAGGGCAGATAGCCTAGTATGAACCTATGAACCTATGAACCTAAGAATTAAAGCAACATGGGAATGGAGAAAGGAAATTCTGCCAATAGGGATGACTGCAATTAGAGATATAGACAACAAGTAAGAGTGGGTTGGAATTTACTGGAGAAAACTGGCAAAGGAATCAAGGTATTGGGAGCAAATAACTAGAGAGGGAAAGATGACAGAAAGGAAAGATGCCAAGAATTTATTTGGAGTGCAGGCTAGAATTTACATAATAAGGTACCAATGGGTCTATATTAAATCAGTGAACGCTGATTCATCTACCCTTTAAAAGTGAAAGCTTGAAATCCCGAAGACAAGGAACAGCTTTTTTTTCCCAGGGAAAAAAATTGTTGGGCCATTTTTGGGACTTTGCCATTTCCTCTACTGTGGTGCAATCTCGGAGTTGGTATATTTAAGTGTGTGTGTGTGTGTGGGGGGGAGCCCCCCCACTTTATTTTTTTGAAGTTGGTTTTTTTTTTTGTGGAACAGCGACTTTTTTCCCCTGGGAAAAAATTGCTGTTCCGTGTCTTTGGGATTTCAAGCTTTTGCTTTTAAAGGGTCGATAAATTAGTGTTCGCAGACCTGGTACCAACTAGTGTACCACAGAGAAGTACTGAGAAAAATGGTAGCAGCTAAACAGAAAAACAGCTAGAGAACTAGCATGAAAACAAGGGAGGAAGAAAAAAATTGAAATTTAAAAACTATCCCATGCTTTAAAGTAAACTCACGATTATATTAAAAAAAACTCCCAAAGCTCGAGAGTGACAGCATCTGTGTCTGAAGCTGAATGGGAGCAAACAAGATCTGGAATATGTTAGGTTAGTGGGGAATTGTGGGTAAAGGGAGGAACTCAAGAGTTTTGGATTCAAGAATCTAGCAGAACTGGCTAAATTGGATCGGAACCCCATCAGTTGAAGAATGAAAGAAAGGGAGAACATCAGACTGAATCTTGTATCTGCCAGATAACACAGCTTAAAAGGAGACACGGTAAATCTTTATAGCAAAGTTAAGATCCCAAGAAGTGTTCACTGTTTTTTAGGCTGGCTCAGATGTAAAACTTACTTACAAAAAACAGAGGACGGAAAGGATTTACGAGCAGAAATGCTGAAATGGCAGCTAGATGAACTTTGATA
Organism: Protopterus annectens; assembly: GCF_019279795.1. Taxonomy (NCBI): domain Eukaryota; kingdom Metazoa; phylum Chordata; order Ceratodontiformes; family Protopteridae; genus Protopterus; species Protopterus annectens. Next base: position 671,613,107 of record NC_056736.1, read on the forward strand.
GAGGAATAAGAAAAGCTATAGGACAGTGACAAACATAACTACCCAGTGGTACATAACCCCTAACAGGGCCCTAATTATTAAGTAGGCACCAAATGGATTTTTTTTCCACTTGTTAATAATAGATTTCCTAGTAGCAGGCTTTCTTGCCTCCTTTAGTACCTACTGAAAGTCCTGATGAAAGAGGTGATCAAAAGGTAGTAAAACTGAATCATCCATGTAGTTAGTTGAACTTGTCTGACATTGTGATGCATCAAACTCCCCTTCTCTTGCGTGAGTAGATCCTATCTGTGAGGAAGCTTTGAGTAATTCTTAGTAGAAGAATTTTCAGCTATTTGCTGTCTCCACCAACACAGTTCCTTTTTGACAAAGTCCAACATAAGAAAGTTGGGTCCATGTGTTTTTTCAAACTACTGTATTTTTCTCATGTGTAACCTGTCAGCACTCAAATCCCCAATGCTGAACTCTCCTGACAGAAAGAACTGAAGATATATTGTCATTATATTCAAAAACATTCCAATAAAAATACTATTCCTGCCTCGTAAAAACACATCAATTCTTGCAATTTGCTCACACAAATAAAACTTCACACAAGTAGCATATCTTTTACCTGATCTAAAACAAAATAACAGTCCCTGACAGAAAATTTCCGATATTTAAAAAATACAGGCTTTCTTAAAGGGGAAATATTGCTGTTAGTCTGAATTAAAAAAAAAAAGCAAAAAAGAAAAAAAAACAATGATTTCTGTATGGAAGGGATCCCCTGTGTAGACTTTTCTGCCAGAAATTAAGCTTGAAGCTGGGGGCTCTTGTGAAGTCTCAAGAGTTGCTTCTTCTTAAGGCCACAAGAAAGTATTCAGAATTGTCTACACACTGTTGATTTCCCCCACTAAGGGGCTAGCCAATTAGCAGTCAAAGTGTAGTTGTGGAAGTCGGCGGCAGTTTTGCGAAGCTGACCATTTGCTGTATCCTAAACAGGATAAAACCCACAGTCAATGGCTACTGCAGAAATGAGAATGATTAATATTGGAGGTTCACATGATTACCTCACAGATGCTTAATGGTGTTTCTGAAAAAAAAGTCTGCTGAAAAAACAGCCATATTTTTTGACGTGCTGTAATTTTATACAGTATTTTTTTCCTTGATGGTCACAGTAAAGGACAATACAACCACCAGCCACTCAAGAAAACCAGACAGGAACAAGTATAACTCATGTACCAAGCATGAATGATAAAAACAGCTGGGTCAGTCTACCTGAATTTTTTGCTCCAGTCTAGTCAGAGCCTGATCGGCCTGTGAGTAATGCCTTCGACACCATCAACCACTCTGGAATCAAAGATAAACTTACTAAGCTGGGGATTAATCCCTACGTCACTCGATTGGTTGCCAACTGGCTTACTGACCGAATCCACACTGTAAAAATAGCAGACTCTAAATCCAGCTCCAGACAAGTGGAGTACCTCAGGGTTCAGTCCAGGGACCGCTCTTGTTTGGCATCTACTTCACTGAAGTACAGGCCAACACTAAGGGACTCTGACTAACAAAGTTCGCAGATAACTGCAAACTGGGAACCATTATTGAATCCCCAAATGATGTGGATATTCTACAAAAGGGACTTACAGAAACAGATGCTTGGTGCCAGAGCCATGGCCTCCAGCTCAATGCCAAGAAATGTATAGTTATCCCCTTTGGGAAAAAACATGTACCTGTGAATCACCACATAGGTGGAAGTACACCAAACACCGGAAGTGTGATAAGCGACTTAGGGACACAGGTGGACAGTGGTCTCACCTTCGATAACCGCATCACCACAACAGTCAGGAAATCCTTCTATGTCGCACACCTTATCAAAAAGGGCCTTTCATCCAGAAAAAAGGAGGTCATTGTTCCACTGTACTCATCGCTCATTAGACCCATTATAGAATATAAAGCCCCGTTTGGTATGTACCTCTCAAAACATCTGCAACAAATGGAAAGGCAGCAGAAATACATCACTAAAAGAATCACAGGCCTAAAGCAGATGCCCTATGCTGACTATGTCTAAAAAAACTCCAGCTATACTCTGTCGCATATGAAGAAGTTATTTACTCACCATAACGTTCCATCTGAGTAGGTAACTTCATTTGTCAGCAACCTGTGGGTATCGAATCCGACCTGGATCCGAGCCGGCAGCTTTCCAAGCTAGAGATCTGAGCTCCAAGCTCCTCCCCCTTACCCACAATACCCTGTGACCTCCTTCCAATCCTCAGATCACGTTTGCCCATCTATATAACCTCACAACCACAAAACAACAACCTGAAAAACCTTAACCTAAGGATTAACAAAGGACTTGATAAACCATCCTAGGTTCCAGGTAATCAAAGAACCAGGTTAAGGGGACAGAGGGAGGGTCGGTTGCTGACAAATGGATGGAACGCTATGGTGAGTACATAACTTCTTTATCTGAAGTAGTTAACTTCATTTGATCATCAACCTGTGGGACAGAGTTCCCAGCTACCAAAAACTTGGGAGGTCCTCAAGGAAGGATATTCTGGAGCACTGCAGAGCCAAAAGCCACCCTTCCTCTGGACACTAAATCCAATTTATAGTGAGAAATAAAGGTATGAGAGGATGTCCAAGTAGCCGCAGAACAAATGTCATCCAAGGGAACTCTAGGCCAGAATGCAGCAGATGTAGCCATAGAGCGAGTAGAATGAGCATGAACCCCTATAGGCTCTGGTAGGCCAGATAGTCTGTATGCGAGCAGAATACAATTAGAAATCCATCTGGCCAGAGTCACCTTCGAAACTGGCTTACCCAAGAAGGGTTTTGCAAAGGAAAAAAAGAGCTGATCAGACTTGCGGAAGGCAGCTGTTCTGCGTAAATAAAAGCGTAACTGTCTATGAACATCTAACAAATGAAGTTTGTACTCCCCTTTGCTTTGATAGTTAGGGAAAAAACTGGGAGATTAATGGACTGATTGATGTTCGCCTCAGAGGCCACTTTGGGTAGAAAAGATGGGTTAGTCCTGAGAGAGACCCTGTCCTTATGAAATACAAGATAATGGAGCTTAACACAGAGGGCCTGAAGCTCCGACACCCTCCTAGCTGAGGTAATAGCTACCAAAAAGGCAGTTTTCCAGGACAAGAATTTCAAATTAACAGAAGCTGCAGGTTCAAAAGGAGGTCCAGTCAGAGCCTGAAGGACCAAAGTTAGATCCCATGGAGGGGTGGAGTTCCTAATAGGAAGTCTCAAGAGAAACGTACCTTTCAGAAAGGTCTTACAAATCTTGGTGGAAACGAGGGGATTGAGATGGTCTCCAATGTGAAGAAATAGGAGATGGCAGCCATTTGAACCTTTACAGTAGAAGAACTGGCCCCTTGCTGAAAAATATGAGATAAAAAATAGAGCACTGCTGGGATGGGAGCAGTGAAAGGGTCTAAATTCCTATGAGATGTCCAAATGGAAAACCGCTTCCATTGACTACTGTAAACCTTCCTGGTAGAAGGCTTATGCACCGCTACCATGATAGATCTAACTGCGGACGAGATACCGGAAGCACTAGCAACTAATGGAACTGAATCAGCCAAGCTGAGAGCTTGAGACTGACCAGATTTGGGGGTTCCAATCCCGAAGGATGAGATACCAGATCCGGGATGGGATCCAAAATTCAGAGAGGAGCTATAAGATGAGACCGTAGACACGGGAACCAGGCGTGACAAGGCCAGAATGGGGCTATGAGGATAATCTTCTTCCTCAACCAATGAGCTTTCTGTAAGAATTTTGTTATTAACTGAAGAGGAGGATAAGCATAAAGAAGACCGGGTGGGTCAAGCATGAACTAGAGCGTCTCTGGGGGCTTCCCCCGGAGGGGGGATTACAGTGAAAAACTCACTGCACTTCGCCTTGGAAGGCAATGCAAAGTGATCGCAGCAAGGCTGACCCCACTTGCGGAAGATCTGTTTCGCTAGGATTCAGAGACCACTTGTAGGGCGAGAGAATAGTTCGACTCAGTTTGTCCGCTAAGATGTTGGACCAACCCAGACTGTTCGTATGCTAACAGAAAACGGTTGATGGATATCGCCCAATCCCAAACTCTCATGGCCTCTCGGCAAAGACCTGGTTCCCCCCTTGTTTGTTGATATACCAGACCACTGATATATTGTCTGATTGAATTGCAATAGTCCCTGGAGGGAGAAAGGTGTGAAAGGCTTGCAACGATAGAAGGACCGCCCTCATCTCCAGTACATTTATATGCAGAATGGTCTCTGAGTCTATGCACCTTGGACAGCTCTGCCTGCATAATCCCCCCCCCCCCCAAAAAGGCAGGAAGCGTCCGTGGTCACCGTGGCTTGGGGTTGCGGCATAACAAAAGGTCGTCCTTCCCGAAGCTCTTGAGATTGGAGCCACCACATGAGGGAATTTCTGCAAACTCTACTGATAAGATTCGGTAAGTCCAATGGGTGGTGAAGGATGGACCACTGAACCTGCAAAATTCACTGGAGAACCCTCATGTGCAAGCGAGCTAAGGGAGTTAGACTGATTGCTGCTGCCATGGACCCTAAAGCTCTAAGGACTAACTCCACTGATGGGGCAGGTGACTGAAGAAGGGCTAGAACGTGTAGGGTCTGTCTGATGTCAAGAAGGCCTTGGTCTGAAGCGTGTCTATTCTGGCCCCTATGAACTCCAAGATTTGAACTGGTTGGAAGGGATGACTTTTTGAAGTTTATGGTCATCCTCAATTGGGATGTTAATAATAGGAAACAATCCCTCGCTAAGCAGAGTAGATGCCTGGTGGGGGAGGTAAGGGTCAGTCGTCTAGGTAAGGAAAAACCTGTATTCCCTGAAATCTCAGGTGGGCCGCTACAACTGCCATGACCTTGGTGAACACCCTGGGGGCTGTGGTGAGGCCGAAGTGTAGGACCCTGAACTGGTAATGACTGGCCCCTAGCCGAAAGCGGAGGAACCTCCTGGATCGTCTGTCCATGAGAATATGATAGTACGCATCCTTGAGGTCTATGGAGCACATCCATTCCTTCTCCTGCAAAAGGGGCAGGATGGATTGAAGCATGACCATCCGGAATTTCTCCTTGGCAATGAAGAGGCTCATGGTTGAAAGGTCAAAAATTGGCCTTAAGTCCCCAGTCTTCTTTGGCACCAAAAAGAACCTGGAGTAATTGCCTAATCCGGACTGGCCTGGGGGGACGTGCTGGATGGCTCTTTTTTCTAGCAGCTTTTTTATCTCTAAAGCTGCAGCCTCCTTCTGACTGGTACATCAGAGAGGTGCCTAGACTGAGGAGGATGGTTTATGAAAGGGAGTGAGTAACCTCTGGATATTATTCGAAGTACCCAGTGATCTGTTGTGATGGACTCCCATTGAGCCAGGTGCTTCGAAAAACGCCCCCCTGACTGCCTCCAGAGAGGAGCAGTCGGGCAACCCCTCAGAGCTGCTGCGTGGGTCAGTCAGAAAAAGGTTCCCCGAGACCGAAATTTTTTCGGCCCCCCCCTCTGCCTCTGGGCCGGCGTCCATCTTGTTCCCCTCTGCCTCTGAAGGACAAAGGGTCCGGAGCGTAACGGGACTGCTGAGACTTCCGGAACCACATCTTCTTTTGTCCTCTCTGGTTCCTGGAAAAGGACCTTTGAGGAGCTGAGAAGCAGATTCCGATGGCAGACAGCGTCTTCCAGTCTTTCTCGCTCTGAATAAATGTGTCGCATACGGTCTTCCCAAACAGGGTAGAACCGAAGGGTGCATTTGCGAAGGACGTCTAGAAAGGTTCCGAAAAGTCACAAAGCTGGAGCCAGGGGTGACGCCTTAAGGCGATGCCGGACCCGCTGGCTCTAGCTGCTCCTTCCTTGGCATGGGAAAGTAGCCGCATAGACGTGTTTGATACAGATTTCAGAGTAGCCATGCGAGCCGAGAAGGTCCGTTTGTCCTCGGCCGACATGGACTCAGGAAGAGACTCAGCGTATTCTTTCACAAGATCCCGCTGAAGTCTAATTACATGGGCCAAATAATGCAGCGCCCTTATGGAAAAGGTAGCTGAAGCAAACATCCGCTTCCCGATATGATCCATTGTCCAAGACTCCTTATCAGGGCGATGGACCGAGAAACTATCCTGAGCAAGTTCCTTCTTGGTGGCTGCCACCACCACCTGGCATCTACAGGGGAACCCTTACTCCAAGACGTCCTATCCGCGGGGGGACTAAGAATCTTATCTGGCCTCCTGGGGATTGGCTCTACAGTGTCCGGTTCCTTCCACGCCCTGGTAGTGATGAGGTCAACAAGGGGGTCAGCCGTAGGAGACACCCAAGAGGTAGATGGGCCTGTGTCGAACGCCTCCAGGAATACAGACTCGTCCAAGGAAGGTTTCTGGGCTGACCACCCCCCCTTTTGGTGAAGCATTTCCACAATGTCTCCAAAGGACACGTCTTCGGGGGTGACCTGGGGGAACCTTCCCCTTCCTCCAAATCGGTGTCCTCCGTGAGGGAGTCTGGAGAGTCCAAGTGCCTCCTCTTACACTTACGTGTGTGAGGGACCTCCTCGGTGGGGCTGTCCGAGGAGGGTTCAGCAACAGGGTCATGTTCCGCCAGTGGAACGAGCTGGGTCTTCAACGCAGGCTGTCCCTGGGACTGGACGATGGAAGACAAGCCCAGCTGCAAGGGAGAGGGGGAGGATCCCGAAGAAAGAGTAGGGGGTCTCGAACCTCTCAAGAGAACCCTCTCCATCACGTCGAAAGCCGAGGGTGAAGCAATCTCTCTGGGCTCCGTGGTTAGCACCCTCGGATCCGGTGCTGGGATTGGCGGAGCCAAAGCGCTCTGACTCGAGAGGGAAGGGTGCTCCAACCGAAACGGAGCCGAAGACACACTGGCCCCCTCGGATCCGAAGCACGGCTCTCGGGCCCGAGAGCTCGGATCTGAAAAGGGATCCGACAAACCTGAGGGCATGGCCGGCGTTCAGGTAGCGATAACCATTGGCGCCGACTCCCTGACTCCGAGACTCCTTGGATCCGAAACCAGATAGTGGATCGGAGAAGGAGCTATCGAGGCAAAAAGTGAGGCTGAACTCCCCCCCGGTGGGTGGGGGGATGGCAGCAACACTCCCATCTGCAGTTGGGTTTGGAGAAAGCGACGCATCATCTGGTCCATATCAGCGTCAGACAGAGGCCGCTGAAGCTGGCCAGAAGGGCAGCCGCGACGACCTCGAAGATGGCCAGGCCTCGTCCTCTGGCTCCGGGGATAAGCGTGGAGAAGGGAGACGAGGGGAGGAAGGCCCAGAGACTTTCTGGGGTGACTAGAGCACTTTGGCAGGCGGGGCCGAGGGGTCTGAGTCGGCCCGCCGCTTGTGGATTCTGTGCCTCTCTTTCTCTCTTTCCTCTCTCTCTTATCTTTTTTAGATTCCATCTCTCCCTGGGAAGAGGTGGGAGGTTTGAGTCCCAGCCAGGGGAGGGGGGACAGCAGGCTGAGCAGCTGCAGCTGTAGCCACTGAGGGAGAGGCGGAAGAAGTCGATTCCGCGGGTTGGAGGCTCGCCAGAATCAGCTTATTCCTCCTATCTCTCAGGGCCCGGGGGTTAAAGGCTGTGCAAATCTGGCAGCTTAAGGTCAGATGAGGTACCCCCAAGCAGAGGACGCACTGAGTGTGGCCATCCGCTGTGGATAGCTTATGGCCACACTCAGTGCACTTAGAAAAGATAGCCTTTGGGGCCTCGGCCATGATTCCTAGATAAAAGACACACACACGCCCCACACAAACACCTAAGGGGAAAGAGGGGCCTACTAATAGTTAAACTACGAGGGAACGAGGGAGTAAAGCTAAGGGATTTAAACTATTAATCTAAACTAACCACACAGACAAATTATTGGACAGATTTGTAAGCAAAAATACACTCACAAATCGCCTGAAAACGCTACGAGCTCGAAAACTCCTGCTTGACCAAGCCGCGGCAAATGAGATCTGGGGATTGCAAGGAGGTCACAAAGTATTATGTGTAAGGGGGAAGAGCTTGGAGCTCGTACATCTAGCTTGGAAAGCTGCCGGCTCGGATCCAGGTCGGATCCAATACCCACAAGCTGATGACCAAATGAAGTTAACTACTTCAGATTGTCTATTCAGAGGCAATCTCTGCTTATCATACAAGGCCATGTCAAACCCAGAGCTGTTGGACGTGCTACACTTACAGAAATCCCAATCCCTCAGTGCCAAAGGCTCCAGGGATCTAAACCTTGTCATCACAATGAACTAAACATGCTGGAGGGATAGGTTCCTGACTTAGAGACTCCCCAGACTCTGAAATAGACTGCCCATACATGTCAAGCAGAGCACCTCTTTGGCCTTCTTCAAATGGAACACTGACGATTGGATGGGAGATAGAAAATTTATCCCAGGGATCACATTTGTCGCCCTGCAAGACACGGGTCCAGGGAAGTAAATATTGTGGGAAGAAATAAGAAGTTATGTACTTACCATAACGTTCCATGTTAGTTGTCTTCTTCTCGCCTTCTTTCTTGCTGGATGGGTTCGGAACCGAACCTCGGCTCCGACTCGGCCGAATACTAAAGCTCGAGTGCTATTTTTACTGGCTCGAGGCCATCCTATGTCCCATAATGCTAGGCAAAATATACCCAGATCTCGTTTGATAGCTAACACTATGGACAGACATGTCCCACCACTAGAAAAGGATAAAACTAAGAGCTATGTAGAACTATAAACCCTACAGCCTGTTTGTCACCAGGGCTACCAAAGGGGAAGAACAGCTATAGCTGAAAGGATAATCCTGGTGACAAGGAAAATCTCACCCAATACTCTAAGTCTTTTCCAGGCTAGGGGGATGGAGGGTGGGACGCAAGAAAGAAGGCGAGAAGAAGACAACTAACATGGAACGTTATGGTAAGTACATAACTTCTCAATGTTAAGTTGTCAATCTCGCCTTCATTCTTGCTGGATGGGACAGCGTCCCTAGCACCTTAGTCCTGGGTGGCTCAATGGAAGAGACTCTTGAGTACAGTGGAACCAAAATCAGCCCTATTTCTGGAGGCAATATCCAGTTTGTAATGAGAGATGAAGGTATTTGGAGAGGCCCATGTGGCCGCTGCACAAATAGAATCCATAGGTAATCTCACTTGAAAAGCAACTGAGGAAGCTAATGCTCTAGTTGAGTGAGCTCTAGGCTTGGTAGGGAGTTCCTTATGCCTCAATTGATAGGTTAAAGAGATAAGAGAGGTCAACCATCTTGACAAGGTCACTTTAGAAACCGGAAGGCCCTGCTTCCCTTCGGCGTAAGATAAGAAGAGTTGCTCTGATTTTCTCGTTGGCTTGGTTCTATCCAGATAGAAACGTAGTTGCCTATGGACATCCAAACAATGTAATCTTCTCTCAGCTCTATCAGTGTAATTTGGAAAGAAAACTGGGAGATCAATGGTCTGATTCAGATTTTTTTCTGAGAGTACCTTAGGTAAGAAGGATAGATTTGTCCTAAGAGCCACTCCATCTTTGTGAAAAACAAGATAAGGGGGGCGCACAGAAAGTGCTTGTAGTTCCGAAACCCTTTTGGCTGAGGTAATAGCTACCAAGAAAAGTGTTTTCCACGAGAGCAGTTTTAACGAGCAGGAGGCAGCAGGCTCAAAAGGAGGTAAAATTAAAGACGACAGTACCAAATTTAGATCCCACGGTGGAGGAGGGTCTTTGACTGGGGGCCTAAGTAATAGGGTACCCTTCAGAAAGGCTTTGCAGAGCTTGTGGGACATAATACTAGACTCTGACAAGCCAACATAGAAATTTGCAATAGCCACCAACTGGACTTTGATAGTGGCTGAAGAGGAACCTTTTTGAAAGAGTTCCGCTAGAAAATCTAGAACTGTTTGGACAGGGGCATTAAAGGGATCAACTTGGTTCTTTTCTGCCCAAATAGAGAAACGTTTCCATTTACTAGCGTACGTCTTTCTGGTGTTAGACTTGTGAGAGGCAAGGATAATCTGACGTACTGACGGAGAGATTAAGGGAAGTCTGGCTAGGGTTGGAAGTGGAGAATCCAAGCTGTGAGGTTGAGAGATGACAGGGATTGGTGCAGCCTGCCCGATTGATGGGTCAGAAGGTCTGGCACAGGGTCCAGATGCCAGGGCTGCTCCAGTAGATGACATTGTAGAACGGAAACCAGACTTGTCGAGCCCAGTAAGGGGCAATGAGGATCATCCTGGATCTCAAGGAAGTTGCTTTCTGGACTAACAGAGTGATTAAGGGAAAGGGGGGGAAGCATAAAGGAGACCCCTGGGCCAATCATGAACTAGAGCGTCCCTGGGAGAGAGGCCCATAAGAGGGAAGAGGGTGAAGAAGTCTTGACACTTGCTGTTTTGAAGGGTTGCGAAAAGGTCGCAGCAAGGCTGACCCCACTTTCTGAAGATTTGGTCCACTACTAGTTGGTTGAGAGACCACTCGTAGGGCATGAGAATGTCCCTGCTCAGCCTGTCTGCTATGACATTGGAATTCCCGGGAATGTGTTTTGCTACCAGAAACCGCTGAGAAGAGATCACCCATTGCCAGAGTCTGAGCACTTCCCGACAAAGAGGGTAGGACCTGGTCCAGCCCTGTTTGTTGATGTACCATACTACAGACATATTGTCTGACTGTATTGCAATCGTTCCAGTGGGAAGAAATTTCTGGAGAGCTTGCAACGCCAACAGCACCGCTCTCATCTCCAGGACATTGATGTGCAAGTGGCACTCAAAGGGTTGCCATGTGCCCTGGACTGTCCTGCCCTGAAAATGCCCCACTCACCCCCACCCAATCAGGGAGGCGTCTGTTGTCACGGTGGCAACCGGAAGGGAGAGAACAACCAGTCTGCCTTGAAGCACCTGGGGTGAGTCCATCCACCAAGATAGGTGTCATTTGCAAGACTGAGTGATGAGAATCTTGTATGACATGAAGCTGCTGAAAGGACCATTGGGGAAAAAAGCATCCACTGTAGTATCTGCATATGAAAACGAGCTAGGGGGAGCAAGGTGATTGTTGCAGCCATCAGACCAAGCGTTTTCAGTGCAAACCTGGCTTGGACCATGTCCTCTTGTAGCAGGACTTGAACATGACTGCGAATGTTGTATACTCTGTGCGTAAGAAGTTTTGCTGACAACTCTACCGCAATATGCTGACAAGGCAGATTTTTCGAAATTTAGAGAGATGCCTAGCGCTCTGCAGGTTTGTACAGTGTAATCCCTGGCTTGAAGAAGCTGATGCCTGGTGGTGGCAGTAAGGAGCCAGTCGTCCAAATATGGAAACACCTGGAATCCACGACGTCTCAAGTGAGCCGCACCCACTGCCATGCATTTGGTAAACACCCTGGGGGCTGTGATGAGGCCAAAGGACAGGGCTCTGAATTGGTAGTGACTGGCTCCCAGCCGAAAGCGGAGAAACCTCCTGTAGCGCCTGTTCATTTTGATATGGTAGTACGCATCCTGAAGGTCTATAGAGCACATCCAATTGTCCTGACCCAGAAAGGGAAGAATGGACTGTAGCGTGACCATCTGGAATTTTGTTCTGTGAACCGATTTGTTCAGTCTGCTGAGATCCAAAATAGGTCTCCAGTCCCCTGTCTTTTTTGGTACCAAAAAGAATTTGGAGTAGATTCCGGATCCTTGTTGGTCTGCCGGGACTGGTTGGATGGCTCTTTTTCAAAGCAGCTTTGAAATTTCTAGTGCTGCTTGGCGCCTCAGAACGGGTGGAACGTCTGGAAGAGGCCCTTTTGGTTGATTTGGGGTGTGGATAAATGGGATTTTGTAGCCCTCTGATATGATCGACCGTACCCATCTGTCCTGCGTAAAGGAGTACCAGGCTTCTGGGTACAGCGAAAGTCTTCCCCCGACTGCCACCGAAGGTGGACAGTCGGGCAGCTCCTCAGGGGTGCTGAAAGGGTTTGTCAGAGAAAGATTCTCTGCTACCCTGATTCTGCGGACCCCCCCCCCTGCCCCTAGGGCGGCATCTGTTATTGTTCCCTCCTCCGCCTCTAGAGGGAAGCTCACCACGTGCGTCCCGCAGAACTCCCTGAGGTTTGCGGAACCACATTTTCCCGCCCTTTTGACCCTTAAGATACGGTCTAGAAGGGGCGGAAAAACAGACTCCCATGGCAGAGAGAGTCTTGCCTTCTTGTTCGCATCTGGTTAAGGTATCCTTCACTTGAAGTCCAAAAAGAGCAGAACCATCAAAGGGGGTGTTAGTGAATGACGCCTTGAAGGGATCAGCAAAACTGCAGAGCCGCATCCAGGCATCTCTACTTAGAGCAACACCCGTACCTGCGGCTCTACTCGCTCCATCGGCTGCATAAGAGATGAGCCGCATGGAAGAGTTGACGATAGAGTTCAGGGTCCCTAGCTGGGAGTTGATCTTTTCCTGAGACCCCACAGCTGTTGGGTCCTGCAATGTTTCACCCAGTTCCTTGAGAAGGTCCTTCTGAAGTCAGGTGAAATGGCATAAATAATTCAGCGACCGCATAGCAAAGGTCGCTGAGGAAAACATCCGCTTGCCTTACCTATCCATCGTCCTAGATTCCTTATTAGGAGGATGGACAGGTACTGAAGGGTCAGCCAACTCCTCCTTAGTGGCTGCCGCCACCACCATGGCATACACGGGGACACCCTTGGAAAGAAACTGCTTATCTGTGGGAGCAGTAATAAATTTTGTGGGCCTCCGGGGAGTTGGTTCCATAGTATCCGGAGCCGTCCACGCCTTCCGAGCCACTACTTCCATAAGTGGGTCGAAAGGCGGGGACACCCAGGAGGTGGAAGGGCGAGAACCGAAGGCATCCAGGTACACCGACTCATCCTTGGATGGGTTGAGGGCAGACCAGTTCCTCCTCTGTTTGAGGATCTCTAAGATGTTTGAGAAGGAGACATCCTCAGAGGGGGACCCTTCCGAATCATCAAGGTCGGTGTCAGATGTCACTGACTCAGGAGAGTCAACATGTTTCCTCTTACATGTCCTCTTCCGAGGGGGCTCCCCCGCAGGGTCAGGGGAGGCCTCGGAAGAGGAAGAAATGCCCAATGGGGCAGCCTGGAGCATCGGTTCTCTTTGCTTGGGGTCAGGAGGGTAGGCAGGGGCCGAAGCAGGCACCGCGGAGGGAGGGGACGAGGAGGCCGACCGTGGTGCCGGTGTAGGAGCCAGCACGCTCATCACCTCAAAGGCGCCCCTATATCAGGCAGGGAAGAAGGACCCAACTCCGAGGAGATGAGAATTCCCCCCGGCACCAAGAGGGACACTCCGAGGCTGATGTCGGGGCCGAACTCACCTGTGCCGAGGCTCTGAGAGGGAGAGCGGGGTCAGACAAGGGTCCGATGCCACTCGCCCCCTCGGAGCCGACGAGGGAGTCTCGGCGCCCGGATCCCTCCAAGGACGGAGCCAAGGACGGGATCGGAGCCGACGAAGGAACCGACAAGAGGGATCGGTTCCGACGCCCCCACAGTACTAACCTCAACGACCTCCGGCTCCGAACTCAGCAGGGTAGTCGGAGGAGGAACTTGAGCGGGGGTAGGGGTAGCCCCCTGTCTGTTGAGACGGGCTATGTAGCAACTGGGCCAGTGCCTGCGACTTTAAAAGCCGGCTGACTACCCTCTCGAGGTCATGGTCCGAAAGCCTGGAAGACCTAGAGGAATGAGATCTATGGCTCCGCTCTGACAAGAGTGTAGACTTCGGAGCCGATCTATCCGACTCGAGAGACGGAGACCTTGAGAGCTTTCTGCTCGGGGATGGCTCCGACACTAAAGTCGGAGCCAACGGAGGTCTAGATGCCTCGGTTCCGGCCGGAAACGACGAGGCAGCAAGAGCACCGCTCGGCGCTGGCTCCGAACATGGCGCCGATGATTTGGCGGGCTTTGAAGCTTTCCCAGCCATGGACTTAGCCGGGGAATCTTCAGACTTTAACAAGCCTCTAAGTATGAGTTTGTTCCTGCGCTCCTGCAGGACTCTAGGGCTAAAAGCGTGGCAGATGGAACAAGAGTCCTGCAGGTGCAGAGGGCCCAAACAATACAATACACACAAGAAGTGTGACCGTCTGTCAGAGACATCTTCTGACAGCACGAGTCACACTTCTTGAAACCCGATACCTTAGTATCCTTAGATATACTGTAAAAACAAACACACAATACTCTAAATTATAACAACAATTACTATAAAAGAGTAACTACACTAAGTAGAGGGACAGAATTCCACACACACACACACAGAACAACCAGGGGAAAACTGTACTACAAGGGGAGGGTCAGAGGCCCAACCACCTTAAGGGTGGAGAAAAAGGGAGATTAGCAACTAAAAGAAGGGGGAAAGACTAGTCGCCAACTACACTGATACTAAAAAGACAAAAAAGGATAAAAGACTGACTAAAACTACCTCAAAAGTTATTAATAAAAATATACGACCTGGAGCCGGTGAAAACGCAACCTCGTAGCTAAGCGGCAAACGAGATCTGGGTATATTTCGCCTAGCATTATGGGACATAGGATGGCCTCGAGCCGGTAAAAATAGCTCTTGAGCTTTAGTATTCGGCCGAGTCGGAGCCGAGGTTCGGCTCCGAACCCATCCAGCAAGAATGAAGGCGAGATTGACAACTTAACATTAGCCATGGAATTGTTATGGCTAGGCTTGTATACGCCCTAGGGCCGATAGCCTAGTACCAACCTATGAACCAAGAGTTGCAAGATCTCTTCCACTTCGCTCTTTTGGGGGGCTGTTTAAGGAAAATTGATTGATGAAAGAGACCACGCAACAGCACGACAACAAATCAGTGAGATGATATGATAAGCATATTCTTTCTTCTTCTTCAGTAACAACTGAGTAAGAAAAGAGATGTGAAAAGGCACAATTCTCTTTTAAATGGAAGTGCTGTGCTAGAAACATTTTAATTCTTGCATAGTGTAGAAACTTGATTTGTTGAAGTCTTCCATCAAAAGAAAATGTAGATTCTTCTCCCCTGACCTTAGGTTTGTCTAATACAGCAATAACCAACGACATTGGTGTGGTATATTGAAGATTTACCCATTATTGGCGAGGTTTAATCATGAGAGCAAAGCCCAAGTGATTAAATAAAGCTGACCGTGGGTAAATTTCAATATACCACAACCGCGGAGTCGGTTATTGCTATTATACAATGACATTATTTAAGAAAAAATACTTATTTTTCTTAAATAATGTTTTTGTATAACGACGCATTACTGTTCTTCCATGGCTGGTGGAATACTGCTTCCTTGGTTGATGTACTGCGCATGCGTATGGGACTTGCGTTCCCACACATACCCAGTACATCAGTGCTTGGGAAAGTAAGCAACGGAGTAAAGAATATCTCCATTGCTCCGCTTTTCCTTTATTTATTTATTTTAATTAAAAAAAAAAAAAAAGGTTTGGGAAGTTTAGGAGAGAGACAGAATGGAGGAAATGCTAGGGAAATCAGGTACGTGTCTTTAGTTTTAAACAACGTACCTGAATTCCCTTGTATTTTCTGCATGGTGTCTCCTTTGTATATCCGGAATCCTCCGGGCTACAAATTTTGTTTTTATTTTTGTCAAAAAAAGTTGAAATTAAAGAACATAACAAAAAAAATCTGGGCAACCGGACCTTTTTCTGTTGGTATATTCTCGGATTTACAACGGGTATGCTGGTTGGGCTGGCCAATCAGCATGCTCGTTTTAGATTGTTAATAGCCACTCAATGTATAATAAAACGTATTAAATGCATTCAAATGGATGATCCTCGTTCCTTGAGAGGCTTGCTCGATAACTGCATGTAACTGCAAGTATAGGTGAACTACACTGGGAGGCTGCTCTAAAACACAAACTAACAGAGACTTGAAGTATTCATATCCCCTTGCTGTCCTCCAAAGGGGCATCAACATACTTAGACATATCTGTAAAAGACATCAGGGCAAAATGCTGAGAAACCCGATTATCTTATGAACAAATGCCTTCAGGCTTTGCAGGACTGACAGGATTGTATAGGTGTTATATCTTCTGTCTGCATAATTTTTATACCCAATTTATTTATAAATTCTAACATCTTAAGATTCCTTAGTTTCATGTACTTGAGACCACTCTCCACAAAATCCATGTACAGTAGCCCCTTGCACTATAATAACTTTTTTGCACTTCAAGACGACGCTAAAGGTATCTACTCTGCATGAAAGCATTAATGTATCGGTGCAGCCATACA